>NW_024584318.1:0-18604 GCF_018398535.1 Haplochromis burtoni
GTGGATGACTGGATGTGTAAAGCGCTTTGGGGTCCTTAGGGGCTAGTAAAGCCATATACAAATACAGGCCATTTACCAAAATATATATTTATAATTTTAATAAATGACAAATTAATTTTTTAATACATTTTAATACATTTTTTTTGTATCAAAAAAATATCGAACCATGACACCAAAGTGTCAAACCGAACCGAACAGAACCGTGAATTTTGTGTATCGTTGCACCCCTAGTACTTAGATCTAACTACTCAAGGAACGTCTGGATGTGTGTTCCTGCTGAGAGTTTGAGCACTAGTAGTCTTTGTCCACAGCAGAATTCTCACAAAAAATTAAAAGGGATTTTTTTTAAAAAGATACCATAATCAACATTAGAATAACATACAGGGTATCCTTGTCCAAGGATATTTTGACACGTAGACTGGAGCAGCTAGGAATCGATTACCTGGCTCTGCCTCCTGAGCAGTTAACATTTAGCAGTTAGCTATTCAAGTTGTCTTACATAGTTCAAAAAATAATACACTAGGATAATTATTCACTCAGGTAGTGCAAATAACTTTTAGGTTATTAAATCACTACAGAGGTACTGTAGTGATCTTCAAATCTACAATTTGAGTGACAACAAAATGCTTAATTCACAGGGTTTATCGATCAGGTCCAGGTCAGGACTCAGTGCAGAGAAGTCCATTTTTTTCCACACCAAACTCATATCCATGTCTATATGGCCCTTGCCATACAGACATTTCATGTTGGAACAGGAAAGGGATTTCCCCAAACTGTTTCCACAAAGTTGGGAGCATGAAATTATCCAAAATGTCTTGGTATGCCAAAGCATTAAGAGTTCTTTCACTAACTAAGAACTAAAGAGACTCTGAGCTTAAGCTTTAAAAACAACTCCACATCATAACTGCCCTCCACCAAACATAACATTTGACACAATGCAGTCAGACAAGTACTGGTAACTCCACACTTGTCCAGTGGTGACATGCTTTACACCACTGCATCCAATGCTTTGCACTGTGCATGGCGATGGAGCTGCTTGGCCATAGAAACCTATTCCATGGAGTCCTACGCACTGTTTGAAGGTGTGTAGCAATTTGACTCTGCAGAAAGTTGGCGACCTCTGCATACTATGCCCCACAACATCCACCGACTCCTGTCTGGGATTTTACGTGGCATACCACTTGGTGACCTGAGTTGGTGTCAGTTCCAACTGCTTTCACTTTGTTATAATACTACTAACTCTTGACTCTGGAATATTCAGTAATGAGGAAATGTCAAGATTGGAGATGTTTTTAATAATTAAATCTTGTTGAAACAGGAACTTTACTGACCTGACGCACATACACTCTTTCTTGTAGATATGAACACAAAGAGAAAAAACAGCACAAAGAGACTTAACTGCCACATTGGTCTGCTTTAGAAACATGAACAGGTAGAAAGGGAGACTGCATCCATTTGTTACCTGTTTAGGGTCTAGCTGCTGGGCTGGGGTCAGTGCTCACCCTGCTTTAACATCACTCTGGTTTCTTCACTTTCTTGGCTAGCTTTGTGTCAGCATGCTGTGTGCACAGACGCTTGCAAACAGCTGAAGTTGTCTGTTTCTGTCCTGGATACCGTTCCCACTTTTCCTTTACACTGGTGTCCTTATGTGCAAAAAAATTAAAGTACTGTCCATATCTCTACAAGAACCACTTCTTCCCAGCCCTAACCACCAACCTTTCAATTAGAAGAAGCCTTGATCTACCTCCTGAACAGAGTCCACATGTTTTAAGAAGGTGCACCTCAATCATTTATTTTCAATCTTCTGCTTTTGGCAAATATTCTACCTTAAAAATGTGTCTTTTGTCTCTGGAGCAGCTAACATGATGGTAAATGTGTTTCTCTACTGCTCTAGGCTGGTTAAAACACAAGATAGCACTGTGGAGTGTCGCTTTAACAAATAAAATAAAAATAACAATCCAATTAGATCACTACTATGCAGTTCTAGTAATTCTACTAGTTCTTTTTATGAGTACTTCTTCAGGTAGTAGTGTTTATGTGCTTGTGGTAGTTTAACAATTTACACAACTCCTAGCAGCACTCCTATCACTAATACTGTTTTCTCCCATGACTACTATTGTATTTTCCAGACGAATGAAAATGACTAGCATAGCCGATAACTAGTTTTAGCCAGATCACAATCTATTAAAAGAAATACATCATTAATTTTGAGTAAAAGCATCAGCCTTCCCTAACTGTGCATCTGCTGTAGTTTTTGGTCCAGTCTGGGCAATAAAAATCACTGGTAAAGATTAGCCATTTTGAAGTAGCTGCTGTTAGCTTACAGCGCTTCTCTCTTCTTGCTACTACAACTTTCTAATAGCAGACAGGTAGGGAGACAGAGCTAATCAGTAAAATCAGAGGACAAATCATATACAGGAGACATCTTCAGAGAAAAACCAGGATGCTAAAAAAGAGATCAACGAGCAGCTGCATGAAGCAGTATAGCTGGTAAGAAAAGAGACAGTAGTACAGAGCAAATTACTGAACACTGATTGTTTACTGCCACCACAGTCAGAGACACGTACAATCAGCCAGCCTCCTTTGTCCACAGTACTAAACCACACCCCCTCCACTTCTAATGCTCTTTATAAACCTCCATTATCCTTCTTGCAGCATGTATGCCTTATTCCTTATCCCTGTAATCTTGTCCCATCTAATTATTCTATAACATTAAACCATGCTATAATGATAAGGTAGCAAGTTGTGAAGAGGCCAGTGATAAAAATAGGGGGAGAAAAAACCAAACAGATAAAGTAAAGGGAGATTCATACCTTAGCTGATATTATCCACTTCCTTCTGAAAATTTAAATCCAGTTGGAAAGCTGCGGCCTATGGCTTCTAACGTTAACGCAAATCTCTCCCCTTGCTGCCTCACACAGCAGTTCATCCTGCTTTTACCTCCAAACACACACACACACTGCTCCTCCCCCTCTCCTCTCTTATTACACAGGCATCATGCTCCTCTATTCTACTCACACAGGCACAGCCCCGCCCCCACTCTTCACACACAGTGTTCAGTCAAAGGCTACCCACAATCCTCTGCACCACACAAAGACAAGGGGGTGTGACCAATCACACACTGCCTCACTCTGCACCAGTGTTTTTTAGCCCTTCCGTCACTGCATGCATGCTGACATTCCAGTTGTGGGCGGGCTACTGAGAAGGTTGCCATGACAACGTATCCCAAGTTGCTCTTTGTTGCTAATACTTTGCAGTAGACATTTGTTGCTATAGAAGTGCAGACATAGAAGTCTGCTCTGCTCTATGTGTGTGTGTGTGTGTGTGTGTGTGTGTGTGTGTGTGTGTGTGTGTGTCCTACATCAATCCTTAGTGTCCTAACTGGGTCACACCAGAACCCAGCTGCAGTGCTGCAGCACTGACACACACGCACACATACAATTACAATTATTCACTCAGAGTCAACTCTGAATAAACTACAGAATAACTGCTTGCACATACACCGAAGATTTCAAAGTAAATATGTTAAACATTCTCTAAGAATGATCGTCACATCTGGTAAATTCAAAGTAGCCTACACTACAAGTATGAGACTAATATGATGATACCAATTCTCTACCATGATTTTGGCTTCCCACAATTAAATGAACATATTAAGAAACACTGAAAATGCATGCTCCTCAACAGAATACAACGCACATGAATATTAGGCGCTCCATCACTGCCTGCACGGGGGATGCATGTCAATCCCAGTTCCTGCATGTTGCAATGTGAAGTTTGCTGGACTTGTCTGGACCAGTAACACCGCATTAAGATATACGAGAAAACTGAAATATCTAGCACAGCAGAAAAGCTTGGAAAATCAGCCATTGTTTGGAAATACTTTGGATTCAGCAGAAGTGATGCGAGTAGAAATGATATGCAGAGTGTTGTGGAGCCATGTGTGCACCGCCTGAAACTTACTCCACCACCAACATATAATGCCAAGAAAATCAATGCAGTTGCTAACATAAAAGCAAGCATACAACACTTCTGTGCATCCATCTGGCGCAATGAAATCACCAACCAATCGCATTCCATTGACCATTCCGATGTGTGTAAATGTTGATTACATATTTTGCTGCGTGGAGCCTAATTGGTGACAGAAAGTTACAGCTGTTGCTACCAGTGTCATCACTTAACGCTGATGACACCGGCTAGGTTTAAAACTAGGTTTGTTTCGTCCAGATACTTACCGGTGCCCTCTGATAAACTAAGTTTTAGTAATGGGAAGATGTTTCCTGACCTGTACTCACTGTCGGTTCAGTGGATCAAAGGTCCAACTGGCCTAGGTTACAGGGGCCCGACATATTTGTGTGCCTTGTTAAAAAGAAACGGAAAAGAAAAAGGAAAAATTTGCGGCTTGCAAATCTTTGGATGCCTACAAACTTTGTCCTATGCAGTCATTGTCCTCGGGATTCCCATAAACTTGTTCCGCATTCACCTAGGGACCATTTTTGGCCCGAGGACAACACAAGGGACATCGAATACTGACATGTGTCAGCTGAGTTTTGTGTGCTGCAGCTGCTGAGCCAGAGGCATGGACATAAAACAGAGCTGTACAAGACGTAGGCCTAACCAAGTTTAGGTGGAGTTTATTTTCGTTATGCTGGGTACTAGCTAGCATGACAGAGTTTCTATACAGCTGGGTGGGTGCTATGATGTTACTGATGTTGAACTTTATTTTATTCATAAGGTTAGTTAGTAGAATTGCCAACCGTCCTGTAAAAACGGAATCGTCTCGTATTCAGAGAAAATATTACGCGTTTTGTATTGAGGTGAGAAGGAACACAGTTTGAAACTGATCAATGATCAGCTGATCGGCTTTTCTCTCGTTTGTTTATCGCCCACTTTGTGCCAGAAAGAAAACCAGTGGATGTCGCGTTAAACAACAGCAGCACGTTTAAGCTTGATCAGCTGTTGTTAGAATTTATTTAATATTAATTTCTAGTATCAGCTGATGTTTGCTGGAGCCACAGCTGTAAAGCTGCTGGTCATGATGGTTTGGATATGTGGTGAGAGGGAAACATGAAGATGAAACCAGGAGATGTCCTTACTGAATCATCAGAGCTGAACAGGTGATGGAGAAACAGGTTTACCTTTTAGGTGACATGAATGAGTTGAAGTTATGAACTGTTTCTGAGAGACAAATAACACCAGGATCCTTTTTTAGGTAGCTGACAGCTGGTAACTGTGCAGGGGCGGGTCTAGCAAAGTGTTGCCAGGGGCCAGGTAGGGCATTAACAGGGAAAGGGGGGCACAAAGAAATACTTTTCTTTCTTATTCTCATTTAAAATGTCTAGCTTTTAAAAAATAATTATCTGAATCTTACAACAAACGATTGATAGATTGATGCATATATACCATCAGAACAGTGAACATCACTGTCACAACAGCGTTTGTTTTCATTCAAAGGCTTTATGATTTTTCCTATAATGGTGGGCCAGTCTCTAGTCAAAATGCCCGGGCCAATTTTCTGTCCCAGTCCAGCCCTGTATGCAGCTCATCTGCAGTCTGGTGTTGCCTACATCTTCCTATTCAGAAGGCAGAATTTCCGAGTTCTGAGTACAATCAAAGCACCACGACTGCAGTTTTTGTGTTGGATGTAAAAGGTGCACATGATGCTGTGACGTAGGCTAGAATCATGGTGACGGTCCAGGCGGTCCAGGCGTGGGATTTCTCTCGTGGAAATATGCACATTATCTTTTCCTTTCTGTTGGTAGGTGGCACAGTGCACTGTGGCAAGTAAGCAAGCTAGAAGACTGGCAGTCTGGCTGGGTATCCAGTTACAGAAGCAACACATTAACAAGAGAAGTCTGAGTAAAACCAAAGTTACTTTCCCTAGTAACTAGTTACTTTGAAAGTAACGAGTAACTTGAAGTAACTGAGTTACTTTTAATAGAAGTATAAAGCACCCCTCCAATAGCCAAACCCATCTGTTCTCCGATTGGATTGTTAAATTTGTGATTGACATGACATTGGCCAATCAGATGAAAGGAAGAAAAAGACGGTCAAAATTCGTACTTGAAACTTGAGTGCAGATTTTCACACGTATTTTTTGGCTAAGTACACACACAAATCTTTTTTACACACGCACAAATTCTTTTTACACATACAAAACTGATTTACAAGTACAAAATATTTATGACCACAATTTGAGCCCATAAACATACCGTTTGACTTATGAATTTGACAAACGAATAAATAATATACACTGTGTGTGTGTTTCTGTGCAAGTATACCATCAACACTGACACATATACAAGAAAACAGCCTTTGAATAGCCACTGTAGTGACCACTACGCGTGAAAGCGTTAGACAAGAATGTTGCTTTTTCTGTCAAAATGTTGTCATTTGACAAAATGGTTATCAAATGCAAACACTGATTTGTGAATGTTTGACATTTTTATTGTGTATCCTAGCAAACATAGTATTAAAGTTAGTCAAAGAAAAAAATCAACCTCATTAACTTTTATCCAAAAAAATCTGTGGAATCAATTATACAGCAGCACTGGTTATATTTTCTTTGAACACATTTTGGCATTTTTCAAGCCAGTTTCTTTAAATGCTGGCGATGACAGTGTCTACTTCATTAAACCTAAAGACAATGCTCTTACTACTGATCCCCAAAGCGTAGTTTTAGGAGCTTTGTGGACTTTATGAACCATCTTTATCTGAAATAAAGAGATGACAACCTGTATGAGAGGAAACTTCTGCTGAAAAACACCAAATCAAAATCTTAAAGTGATCATGAATGTTTTATTTCATAATACAAGATGTTTGCAACAGTTTACTAATCAAATAATCAAGATTACTGGACCCTAATTAACCCCTAAAAAAAACTCTGGTAACAGTGTGCAGGTTGTTATGTCTCATAATCACAAAAGGAGGGATTTCAGAGCTCAGACGTGTAAAACTTACTGCTGTACTAGTAAGTTTTACACTGTCTGAAGAGTTAGGGTGTTGTTGACAGGATGGTGCAGGATCCCAGGACAGCAGCAAGCGAGGACTTCAGCTTGCTTTCTTATTCTGTTCAACCTATAATCAAAATAAGTAGGGACAAGGACATATTATTAGGGATTAACTTTCTATTTCCACACTGGCTCTGTGTTGTATACATGAACAATGATGGAACAAAGACTGGATTTTCTGCAGCCTCCCCTGCTGCAGATACTCAGTCATCACATTGCAGCTCCAGGATCTGTTAGGCTTAGCTAAGTTGGTATTCAGTGCCATTACTTTGTGCCATCATCAAATGCTTGCGTTAAAACCGACTCATAGCATCTAAACATTTACATGCCATGTCTGCTAACATGCGGCTGTTGCTAAATTTATTTTATAGTGTTTACTGTGATAAAACAGCCACTGACAACACTATCTGGGCATTTGCTGTCAGTACAAGTTCAGAACTACATGACTGAGTTTGCTTTTCCCTATAATAAACCGCAGAAACCTGAAAACTTACCTGATATAAAGTAAGCACTGCAAAGACAAGAATTTCTCTGTCCAGTCAGTCCGTTTCATGGATTGCAACCATAAAAGCCTGCGGATGGCTCCAAAAGCCATCTCTGAAAATGGTCAACGCCACTTTTCCTCTGATTTCTGTTCTAAGAGCCGTCTGTACAACAGGACAGTTCTTCCTTATTCTGACTATCGCTCCAGTTATACCTATTATGCCTATTTCCAGTGTCTCTCTGCACACACGTACAGAATGACGTAACCAAGAAAGCAGTCTGTCATATTATCACTCGTGTTTTAAGGCATTCAGTTTATAGGTTATCACCTTTTTAATACATACCAGTTTAAATACCTGTATTTGTTCCAGAATAATTATATTAATACAAACACAAACACACACACATCATAATCATAATCATGCAGCCCTGGTATAGAATACGCAGGACAATTTAATAGTCTTGTCCTGTCTTCCTTCTCTCACCCCAACCAATCACAGCAGATGGCCCCGCCCCTCCCTGAGCCTGGTTCTGCCGGAGGTTTCTTCCTGTTAAAAGGGAGTTTTTCCTTCCCACTGTCGCCAAAGTGCTGCTCATAGGGGGTCATATGATTGTTGGGTTTTTCTCTGTATCTATGAAGCACCTTGAGGCGACTTTTGTTGTGATTTGGCGCTATATAAATAAAATTGAATTGAATTTAATTGAATTACGTTTTTCACACATTTGTGGAATTCATACCACATTTAATTTAAATATGTATCATTGTTATTGTATTTAAAACAGTTTTAATTTAAAATTTAGTTGTAATTCTAATTCAGTATTTAAATACAACTACTACTCAGTTTGAAATAAATGCAAACTATTATCTAGTAATCTCAGACATATAACAACTCTACATACAGTGACATTAAAACTATTGGACCCCCTTCACAACACAAGTATTAAAAGATACCTGTATTTCATGAGCCAAAATGCTAAAACTTACATCTCTAGTGTACAAAAGTTCTCTTGTCCCTGAACAAAACAGCTGGTTATTTTTGTAGAGCTGTTTTGTAGAAGGTGTTTCAACTGCTCTTTTGGAGTCATGACATACACTATATTGCCAAGTATTCACTTATCTGCCTTTATGCCCATGTTGGCTCACCCTCTGCAGCTATGACAGCTTCAACTCTTCTGATAAGGTTTTAAACCAAGTTTAGGACTGTGTTTGAGTTTTTGACCATTCTTCCAGAAGTGCATTTGTGTCAGTCACTGACGTGGGATCAGAAGGCCTTGCTCACAGTCTCCACTCTAATTCATCCCAAAGCTGTTCTATTGAGTTAACGTCAATCCAGGACTCTGGTATGGAAGAACTTGATTGGTTTGGACAGTCCTGACCTGCACAAACTCAATCATTATGTCTTTATGGACCTCGCTTTATGCACTGGTGCGCAGTCATGCCGGAAAAGGAAGCAGAGAACAGTCAAAGGAGCTTGCAAAGAACTACGATGACCTGGATGACTGAGAACCTTCACAGACATGAAGCAGAGAACACATCTCCACGGCTCTAGAGTCCACTGGCGAGTAGGCAGAGGTTGACTGGTAGTTTGAGACAGAGCTGGCTTTGTCCAGCTGTTTTGGGGGACATTCATCTCTTCCAGGTGCCAGTCCGTTCTTGGGCACCTGAGGCCCTGTCCTCAATGTGTACTGGGATTGCCAGCCTCTGGTGGAGTCACCTTACGCTTTGGGGCTCTTGCCCATTGGCCGTGGGGGTTCTTCCCGGGGCCTCCTTGGTTATTTGTGTTGCCTTGGGTCTTAAGTGCTTTTGTGAGGCTCCGCTTAAACTATGCATATATAAAAATAAAAAAATGTAAATAAAATTGACTAACAAGAGGAGCCTATAGAGAGTTTATGGAGTTCCTCTTGGCAAAGGAAAACAAAGCGCTCTTCCTAGATGAGAAGCAAGTTCTAAAGATGCCAGTGGCAGATGCAATGATCCCATTATGTAACGTCTGAAACATCACACAAGCCAGTCTGAGTGCTCAGAGTAGAAATCTGCTATATGAATACCTGCCTATTAACCAGCTGCCAACATTTTAACTTTTACCATGTGACTGTTCTAAAGAGCTTGAAGTAGGTATGTTGCAAACCAACAGAGAAGGATAAAATACAGTAAGGTTTTGTGTATGTGTGTATAGAGTGTGTGTGTATAGAAGAGAAAGAACCAAAAATAGCCCTTGCCAGTGAAGGCTTAGGACTGCAGGGGCTGGCTCCCTAAACTAGGCCAGGGCCTTGGGTAACCTGATGGTTCCAAATTTAAGTTTGTAAAGAGAGGTTGCCAGATGTGAGAATTAAAATATGTGTCACAGATGAGATAGTAAGTAAAAATACCTTTTATATGCACAGAAACACAGGTGTGTGTGTCTATTGTGAGGATAGCTAAGCAAAGACGAGATGGATCTAAAGTTGCATGGAAGCTGCATGAGAGGAGCTCCCATTACATCCGATTGTGTGTGTCTATATCTCTGTGTTCTGTGTATCTGTCAGGCTTCCAACAGAATGACAAAGCAAGTGTTCAAGTGTTAAACAGGCACAACTCTAGCATGTATAACAGCAGCCTTTACATAAATTGTGAGGCTGAAACGAGAGAAGGAAGCAGAGAAAAACATCAGAGGCAAACATAAGTCCAAAAGTCCTGAATTACTCTTAATTTCTTTATACTTTGCAAGGGGAATGGGGCATAGATTCACTTTACTGAAACATCTGTAAATATATAGAAATACAGTTTAAGTATATAGGGCAAAAATCTATTCTGTTTTATTGATACAGCTCTAATTCACAGCAATAGTCGCCTTCTGTTCCATTCTCTGCCAGGATTATCCCACACTGCTTCAGTAATGTTGAGGTCCAGGTTCTGTCTGACAGGGTTTGTTTTTTGGTCCACTCTACATGGTGATGATGGACCAAAATCTCATGGCACACAGCAAAATCTCCAGTGTTAAATTAACACTGGAGATTTTGCTGTGCACTTTTCTGCAATCACTATTCTATTAATTTTATTAATCCCTAATACCACTGACTGAAATGCCTCCACTGATTTTTACAGGGAGTGCAGAATTATTAGGCAAGTTGTATTTTTGAGGAATAATTTTATTATTGAACAACAACCATGTTCTCAATGAACCCAAAAAACTCATTAATATCAAAGCTGAATGTTTTTGGAAGTAGTTTTTAGTTTGTTTTTAGTTTTAGCTATTTTAGGGGGATATCTGTGTGTGCAGGTGACTATTACTGTGCATAATTATTAGGCAACTTAACAAAAAACAAATATATACCCATTTCAATTATTTATTTTTACCAGTGAAACCAATATAACATCTCCACATTCACAAATATACATTTCTGACATTCAAAAACAAAACAAAAACAAATCAGCGACCAATATAGCCACCTTTCTTTGCAAGGACACTCAAAAGCCTGCCATCCATGGATTCTGTCAGTGTTTTGATCTGTTCACCATCAACATTGCGTGCAGCAGCAACCACAGCCTCCCAGACACTGTTCAGAGAGGTGTACTGTTTTCCCTCCTTGTAAATCTCACATTTGATGATGGACCACAGGTTCAATGTCAATAGTGAACAGGGGCTGTCTAGCTTATCTGCCACGCTGTGGATGACTGTATGAGCATGCTGATGAAGTTCTTGAAGGCAGATTGTACCATGCTTGAGTGTTTTGTTTTGTCCATAAAAAGTAAAAACTCAACAAATATTTGATATGACAAGTCCAACTTGTTCATAAGAAAAAATGCCAGCCACGCTGTGGAGTACTTGGACGCGTGTGATGGAGCATTGTCCTGCATGAAAATCATGTTTTTCTTGAAGGATGCAGACTTCTTCCTGTACCACTGCTTGAAGAAGGTGTCTTCCAGAAACTGGCAGTAGGACTGGGAGTTGAGCTTGACTCCATCCTCAACCCGAAAAGGCCCCACAAGCTCATCTTTGATGATACCAGCCCAAACCAGTACTCCACCTCCACCTTGCTGGCGTCTGAGTCGGACTGGAGCTCTCTGCCCTTTACCAATCCAGCCACGGGCCCATCCATCTGGCCCATCAAGACTCACTCTCATTTCATCAGTCCATAAAACCTTAGAAAAACCAGTCTTGAGATATTTCTTGGCCCAGTCTTGACGTTTCAGCTTGTGTGTCTTGTTCAGTGGTGGTCGTCTTTCAGCCTTTCTTACCTTGGCCATGTCTCTGAGTATTGCACACCTTGTGCTTTTGGGCACTCCAGTGATGTTGCAGCTCTGAAATATGGCCAAACTGGTGGCAAGTGGCATCTTGGCAGCTGCACGCTTGACTTTTCTCAGTTCATGGGCAGTTATTTTGCGCCTTGGTTTTTCCACACGCTTCTTGCAACCCTGTTGACTATTTTGAATGAAACGCTTGATTGTTCGATGATCACGCTTCAGAAGCTTTGCAATTTTGAGACTGCTGCATCCCTCTGCAAGATATCTCACTATTTTTGACTTTTCTGAGCCTGTCAAGTCCTTCTTTTGACCCATTTTGCCAAAGGAAAGGACGTTGCCTAATAATTATGCACACCTGATATAGGGTGTTGATGTCATTAGACCACACCCCTTCTCATTACAGAGATGCACATCACCTAATATGCTTAATTGGTAGTAGGCTTTCGAGCCTATACAGCTTGGAGTAAGACAACATGCATGAAGAGGATGATGTGGACAAAATACTCATTTGCCTCCCATTCTACTTTTAAATACTCTAGGAACAACAAGTAGGCCTGCAGAGCGAGAGCGAAGTGCTCTAATAGGGTGATATGGTACTACAAGGTCATTAAGATAAGATGGGGCCTGATTATTTAAGACCTTGTATGTGAGCAGCAGGATTTTGAATTCAATTCTGGATTTAACAGGAAGCCAATGAAGGGAAGCCAAAACAGGAGAAATATGCTCTCTCTTTCTAGTCCCTGTCAGGACTCTTGCTGCAGCATTTTGGATCATGGAGGTGGCAGTACCATGCTGTGGGGATGTTTCTTTTTTTTTTTTTTTAGCAGGAACTAGGTGACTATTTAGGGTCAGGGGAAAGATGAATGCACCAATGTAAACATCCTTGATCTGCTCTAGAGCTCTCTGGATCTCAGACTAACAGAACAGAATGACTCTAAGCGAGGACAAGAAAGAAGTGGCTTTGGGACCACTCTGTAAATGTCCTTGACTGTCCCAGCTAGAGCCCAGACTTGAACCTGATTGAACTTCTCTGTAGAGATCTGAAAATGTCAGTGCACTAACACTGCCCCTCTAACGTGATGAAGCTTGAGAGGTTCTGCAAAGAATAATGGGAGAAACTGCCCCAAAATAGGTGTGCCAAGCTTGTACAGACTTGAGACCATTATTGCTGCCAAAGGTGTTTCAACTGAGTTTTTAAGAAAGGCTTTGTATATACACATGCACAAAATGACATACAAAAATATATATATATATATAATATATAAGTATATTTTATCACTTATACATATATATATATCCATCCACCCATCCATTTTTTCCATTTATCCGAGGGCCGGGTCTGGGGCAGCAGCCTAAGCAGAGAAGCCCAGACCTCCCTCTCCCCAGCCACCTCCTCCAGCTTGTCCGGGGGAACACCAAGGCGTTCCCAGGCCAGCCGAGAGATATAATCTCTCCAGCGTGTCCTGGGTCTGCCCCGGGCCTCCTCCCAGTGGGACATGCCCAGAACACCTCACCCAGGAGGCATCTTGTCAGATGCCCGAACCACCTATTATTCAAATCACATCACAACACACACTGACCCCTGAGTCCCCGTGTTTTTAACTCGGCGGACGTGATTAAGGATGCCGACCACCGCAGACCACGCCCCACCACATACCCCCATCGCCCGATTGAGGCCGGGGAACCACCCGGCTGAACCTACACCCCACCGCGAGCGGGAGGGGGAATCAGCCCGGACCGTCAGCACCCCTGGGGCCCGGCCAAGCGACTCGGAGTTGCGAATCCAGGTGGCCGCCTGCGAATCCAGTAGCGTTGGCCAAGCTGGTTCGGAGGTCGGCCGCGTGGCAGGTGGACGCGGCGCGGCCGGCACAGTCGTGAGTCCCAGGTCATAGGCGGCTTGGCAGATCTCAAGCATGGTGCACACCTCGATGGCCAGCTCCAATCGAGCAGGTTCCCCTGGCACTTGGACGTCTGTCTCCTTGTGTGGCTTCTTCATCACTGTCACCGCCGCCGCTCCCGGCTCGAGCAGCCCTTCGCGCGGCTCCTCTTCCTCCGGCCGACGCAGCCCCTCACGCGCCTCGTCCACTGCTCCTAGCAGGAGCAGCTCTTAACCGGCTGTTCCCCCTCCTCCGGCAGGCGCAGATCCCCGCGCGCCTCGTCTGCCACCTCCGGCTGCTGAGGTGCCTCACGCGGCTCCTCCACCGCTTCACTGTCCTCGGGACACACCTGTGGGGGTGGCGCCCAGGCCCAGAGCAGCGCCGCCAGCTCCCCAATCCTTTCCAGGTGGCGCTCGGACTGGTCCCGCAGCTCTTCCTGCTGGCGACGCACCTCCGCCACCTGCTCCCGCTGGGCGGCTGCCATTTTGGCCACCCTCTGGGCCAGCTCCTCCCTTCTCCCGTCACTCATGAACAAGACCCCGAGATACTTAAACTCCTCCACTTGGGGCATGATTCTGTCCATAAAAATTCCGAACAGAATCGGTGACAAAGGGCAGCCCTGGCAGAGTCCATCACCCACCAGGAACGAGTCCGACTTATTGTCGGCTATGCGGACCGAGCTCTTGCAACAGGTGTATAAGGATCGAATGGCCAGGGCTCTAGAGTGCGACCAAATTTTTCAGTGGTGCGACTAAAAAAAAATATTTGGTTGCACCTGTGCGACCAACTGTTCGGGTAGCAAAAAAAAAAAAAATCTGCAACCTTCCCTGTGGTCAACAACAGACACACATTTTGCCCCTATCGTGGACTAAACCAATCAGAGATAGTAAGGGGCGGGACCTCTCTGATTGGCCGTGGTCCAGTTGAAAGTGCAGGTGGAAGTGGGAGGTGAGTAGCTTGAATAAAGCGATATCAATTCATTAAATCCTGAATCGACTTTTAAATATAACTGTGTTTTGCCAGAAACGCCAGATTCTCAGATTAAAGCTCACAAAACCATTTCAACAACAACCAAACAGCAGATGAGAGCAGGTACACGGACTCCACACAAAGACGTAAACACAGACCCGACGCATCAGAATCAGCTTTGTCTTTCTCGGCTTTCTCACCCGACGGCCCGCAGACGGACACGCTGTCGGAGCTCAGCGATCCTGATGCGTCCGGTCCGCGCTGTGATTACGTCTTTTTGCGCTGATTCTGAGCTGCAGGTTTTGTCTCTCCAACCAAAATTCACCGAGCCAGCAGCAAAAGAAGCAGCAAACTGCGCTTCACATTTGATCAATGTCGTCATGAATTTTGCTGTTTTGCTTCCACGACTATTAAAATCACACTCATGCACAGCTAGCTCTCTCTCTCTCTCTCTCTGTACTTCAAGAACAGTTTCCCGTCTCCAATCTCTGTTTTCTGTATTATTCATTCGCTTATTACCCACCAGTCTACCGTTGTTTACAGCGCTGTGGCTGCTGTCTTTTTCTTTTTCACTTAAATGACCTCGGACAAGAAAGCCTATTTTTTCTGTTGTTCAATACTGAAGAAATTTAAACTTTATATGCAGAACATTGTAGAATATTTTTAAGGTTATCTGCTATAAAAAGCCAGACCAGGAAAATCTCCTTCATGTTTTTCTGTGTTTTATTCTCAGTTACTTTCACACAAAGGCATCTGCTGTGATGTTCACAATTCTGATGAAGTCAGTACTGATAAATGATCAGAGTTATAATATTTCTGACTGTCTGAGGCTAAGTTGAATCGAATCGGGACTTTGAAAACCGGAATCGAATGGATTATAGAAATCAGTGATGATACCCAGCCCTAGTGAGCAGCCTAGGCACGACAGAAGTGGATGTAGCTGTAATAGGAAAAGAACTATTGCTAACTTTTCTGTTAAGGCCTGATCCTTCTGAAATTCATAGCCAGTGCTCTGACACGGTGTCATCAATCTTTGAATGCTGAAAAAGCACAGTGTATCCAGAAAAACACATTATATTATGTAAATTATTATAAAATATGTGTGCGCCTAACTTTTGTGCCGGTACGCCTAACTTTAAAAAGTTAGGCGTACCGGTACGCCCATGGCAAAAAGTTAGTCTAGAGCCCTGAATGGTCAGTAGCAATGGGCCAAACATCCCATACTCCCGATGCACCTCCCATAGGACACCCCGAGGGACACGGTTGAATGCCTTCTCCAAGTCCACAAAACACATAGACTGGTTGGGCAAACTCCCATGCACCCTCAAGTATCCTTAAGAGGATAAAGAGCTGGTCTAGTGTTTCACGACCAGGACAAAACTACATTGTTCCTCCTGTATCTGAGGTTTGATATATATGTATACATACACACACACATATACGTATGTATGTGTATATATATACATATATATACACATAAAAACACCCAGCACGCCCCTGCGGGCGGTTTATCCTTTCACGCGCCAGAAAGAGGAAACCAGCAGCTGAACAACAGCAGCACGTTTAAGCTTGATCAGCTGTTGTTAGAATTTATTTAATATTACTTTCTACACCAGGATCTTTTTCTACGTAGCTGACGGCTGGTAACTGTGCAGGGGCGGATCTAGCAAAGTTTAGCCAGGGGGGCCGATAGGGCATTAACAGGGAAAAGGGGGCACAAAGACATACTTTTCTTTCTTATTCTCATTTAAAATGTCTAGCTTTTAATAAATAATTATCTGAATCTTACACCCAAAGTTTTAATCTGATGTAAAATGATAGAAGTCCATTACTGTATATAGTAACTATTAAGTCTAATATACCCTAGTAAGCTATAGTACTTTTTCCTTTGGGAAGGTACCATCTGTGCAGTCTGCAATTCTGTTGAAGAAAGATGTTGAATCTATTTAATTATTCTTGAAAAATAATTGATTTCTGTGCATTTTTTTTCACACTGCATCAAATTAAAGTTGATTACATCGATTAAGCATCATGAGGTGGAGGGTGATACGTATGACCTCTCAGCTAGAATTCTAGCCAATCATTTTACGTTTCCGAGGATAGTAGGCGGGTCCAGGTACGTACGTTCTTTTAGAGCAGAGCTACAGATTAAAAATGTCCAAGGCGAAGCGGTCAAAAGTCTGGCTGTACTTCACAGCAAAATATGCAAACTCAGCAGCAACAAGTGCTTTAAGCTGATACTGTGATACTGTCAAAGGAGGTAACACCTCAAATCCGATGAAACACCTGGCGACGCATAGCGTTTTTTAAAAGCCGAGAAATGCGCCGTATTTGATAGCTTGCTGAGAGACCTCACACCGAGCACATCTACTGCGGGTGTGGTGCCTGTTATCCGTCCAAAATGTGAACATTGGCATCCTCGAAAGAGTGACCTTTGTCCTTAAGATGCATTTTGGACAGAGAGGACAGATGGTTTGAAAGAGGAGTGAAAGAAGCATCTATGTCCACTGTGAGCGACCATCTTTGAACAGAGGCGGGGTTTACGACACCAACTCTCTGCCATCTATAATCCAGTTTTGAGATCCCTTCCCAGACGCCTTAACGCCCACTCACATCCTGGGCCATCTGACCTCAGGAATTCGCATGATAAGGTGGGGCCAGGTTTCACAATGAACTCACCCGAAACTCTGGCTGATTGGGACCCACACCCAGTTTCACACCTTGGCTCAGGCGATTAGAGGATCATCAGGGGGTCCTTTTGTCCCTCTGTGGGGGGATACTCCCACTAGGTTTATATCTGGGACTCTCCACCATTTGACCTTAGAACTGAAGAAGCTTCTTGGATGAGAGGTGAAACGTCTTCAAGCAACTTAAAGAAGTCCAGACGCTTTTCTTTGCAAGCTCCTTTGACTACGATGACCTGGATGACTGAGAACCTTCACAGACAAATAAACATGAGAGGTTTTTGGACAAAGTTTGTGTTTTTTCCATTGTTTAAGCACTGCTTCCAGCCAAGAGTGATACCATATATGCCCTATAGCTGCAGAAAAGGCTAACATTGTTATCTTTTTACAAAAAAAACAGCTGAACATGAGAGGTTTTTGGACAAAGTTTGTGTTCTCCATTCTTTAAGCACCGTTTAAGCACCGACACAGTTTCAAAAGTACCGGTTTGGTACTGGTATCGGATGAAACCTAAACGATACCCATCCCTACTCGAGATGAGTACTGTCAGTGCGCCTCAGGGTGGCTGTGGCTACAATGTAGCTTGCTATCACCTGTGTGTGAATGGGTGGGTGACTGGGTGTGTAAAGCACTTTGGGGTACGTAGGGACTAGTAAAGCGCTATACAAATACAGGCCATTTACAGGCCATGAGAGGGGCCTGTTGAAAAAGCCTGGCTGTCTCATGGTAACATACAGGAGTCATCACTCACTGTAAAGGTGACACAGAGTTCCCAAACTTCATGCATTACCACTGCATCAATCACCAACAGGCGTTACATGCAAAGGTGATCGGCACGTCATGACTCCCGTCGTGAAGATCATAAACAGCATCCGCTCCAGAGCTAAACAGCACAGAGCATTCAAGGTGCTGTTGAAGGAGCTGTCAGCTGACTGTGGTGACCTGCTACTAAATCCCATGGCTCAGCACGGGATGGATTTTGCTTTGTTTTTTGTCACTTTTGAGTGAAATCAGGGAGTTCATGCAATCCAAGGCGATGACACAACGCTGCTGGAGGACACTGAGTGGATACTTGACCTTGCATTTTTAATGGACATTACTGGGAAACTGAACCATTTGAACTGTGAGCTGCAAGGCAAAGGTAAGACTGTTGCTGACATGATAAGTGCTTTAAATGGATTTAAAGCCCAGATGAACATTTTCTCTGTGCATTTACAGAGAAAAAAGGTGCTGCACTTTCCCTCTGTGCAGATGGTGCTGAAAGACAACTACTTCTGCATCTGAGACCTTGATCATTCATTTCCAATCCATTCATGAACGTGGACACAGCATGCATTGCTGAGCAACTAAAGTGCA
>NW_024584319.1:0-2660 GCF_018398535.1 Haplochromis burtoni
ATTTTTCACCCATCTGCAGCTACTTGCCCTGATAATTGGAGTGAGTTTGGAGGTCGCTGTTTCCATTACGTTTCAGTACAGATGACCTGGGCTGAGGCTGAGGTAAGACAGAGGATTGTGATTCACTCAAAAATGTTGACACTGTGCTTAGTCTTTGGACACAAAATTGCCGCTTTAAGCCAACAGTTAGTTTGCTTACCCCAGTTACCCCAAGATAAATAGAGTCATATTCTGATGTTGGTATTTTCATGAACGCAGCTCTGCACTGAAAACTGCTTTCTAAACAGGCATATTTAGTGTAGAATTTGCTTGTCAGATCGTTCCATCTGACAAATATGCAGGAGTAATTTCAAGTAGAAATTACTCCTACATATTTTTACATTTCCCTCTCTTTAAATTGTGATATAACAAAGATTGAAGATGTATTAATGACAATTTCAGTAACATACTCTGGGCTTCATATTTTTAAAAAGGGGATTAAACGGTATTCTAAAAATCAGTTACATGTATTATGATTAATTTTATTAAAGAACAAAACACATCAATAGCATTCAGTAAGAAGGTTTTACAGATAGGTAGAGCTGTGGGGTAGCTTCTTGTCTGTAGAAAACTCTTTGATCATTAAGATGTGACGATAGTTTCAAAGTAATATAAATGAAGAGCGGCAACAAAGACTGAAATGAGAAATATATTACTATTTTATAAAATATCTCAATGCTATGATTTAGCTAAAATGATAGAATCACTGAACAAATTTAAAAGGTATAAATATATAATGCAGCAAGCCTGTAAACGAAAGTGCCACCACACTGCTCCTCTTCATGGATATACAAGATATTACCACCAATTTTCCTTATAGCCACTGTGGGACATTACTATTCATGGTTGCATCGTCCACGTCACAGGCAAGGAATATCATTACTGCCAAGAATCAGCTGAGAGTCAATCAGGAATTGTTCAGGCTTCCACGATGGTCCTGCCATTTTAATTGTTTCGGGTCACTTTTGCCGATCCAAGCCCGGGTAAAGGAGCAGGGATGGAATTGTGACATTAAAAAAAACCAATAATTGCTAAAAGAAATTTAATTTGTAGTTCTAAATAAACTATTTAGGACGTTTTTTACTCACTTTATGTCCCTTCCACGATGTTATTTCTCTCTCCAACAGCGTAGGTTACAATTAGATTAGCATGATCAATTATGCAAATTAGGCGATGACGTCATTTAGCGACTTCTAGCGACTTTTAGGACAACCAATAGCGATTTTCCTTACTGAGGAGTTGGCAACACTGAAAAAGAGAGATTAGCGTTAATAGCAGACCGATACCGCGTTGGTCATGAGTGAGCCAGCCTATTTTGTTTTGTTCGGTGGTATGGCGGCCACAGACTGCACTTCATGAAATACGCATAGGGGGTGTCGCGGAGGCTTGTCAGATATGAGCACGCCTCTTTAGTAGCGAAGTTTGTCGGATTTTCATTGTTTTGTGACATGGCATGTAGTTTGTGACATGGAATCTTAAATGATATAGTAAACACATACCCATAAGCCACAAGGCTTCTTAGCCAAGAAAGTAATGCTATGCTAAGTTTCGGAAAAATACGAAGAACTTCAGTTGTGATATTTCTAAAAGACAAATTGAGACTGTTCAAACATATACTGGTCTATAAAAGTTAAAGAAACTTAATTGTGCAATACATATACTGTCTAGTTTAAACGTATATTAGAACAAAACGAAAAGCATTACTTGGCCTTTATTGATCTCAGGATGTTGGAGGTGAATGAGAATAGGATCTTGATCCCGATCTGTCAATGTTTAGTTTTTTATTTCTTTGGTTTACCTTCTTGGGTTTGAGGATATAGAGGCTAATTTACTGAAAACTCCTGGAAAAACTATCAAGAGTTGTCATCCAGAACACACTGTTCGCAATGCGCTCAGTACTGAAATCAGTGAACTAGAGAGAACATTAAGCGTAGACGGAAGCAAGTGTTCTCCCATATTAGTTTAGTTTCATTGGTCACGGCTATATATATATAATACCTGTAGTCTATAATTAAAATACGTTCGGTCGATAGTAAGCTGCACGACTGAGAAAGAAGAGGACAGACGTATAATCTCTAAAGACTTCTGTCATAGAACATCTCCAGGTATATGCGCAGTGAATTCGCTAACCAGATGTGGTGAGGCAGACGCTTAAGTTGCGTAATGCTCTCTCCACTTAGTATATGAAAGTTCTGCACTAAATGCGATAGATTGCTGTGTTGCTCGGTCCTCGTCGCCTATCTATGTATCTATGGCGTGCGCACTAAACAAAGATCTCAATCTCTGACATTGTTAAAAAAAGCTTATAGAGATAATATTCATTCAATTCTGAGCATACGGAATAAAAAAGTTGTAATACATGCAGCTGACCAACTTGGCCTCCAAAGTACTGCGTGGTTAGTGTATGTATAGATATACTGATTATGGTTCAGATAGAGGGTAAAAGAAGGGAAAGGTGGTGTGAGAAGAAACCACGCTTCGAGCGTGAGTGTGTTTTACTGGCAAAGCTAACTAATCTTCTGTTATACATAATAAAAAATTAATGTTAGTATATGTACTTTGTTACTTCCACCTCTGCAAATAAAAACTCCTTACAGAGTAACTGTGACTTTTTTTTAAGT
>NW_024584319.1:3687-7761 GCF_018398535.1 Haplochromis burtoni
TTTGACATGCTAGTAGTGTACAAATAGCTTACTGCCAGTGAACTTGCTAAAGAGCTCCCAATAAATGCAACCAGATTGAAAGTGTGAAAAATTACATCTATGATTGAGTTGCCAAATTGCAGATAAGTCCCTTTGGTCCAGATATTTATTTCAAGTAGCCACGTTTTTCTCCAGCAACCATCTCCTTTTGAGTTTCTGTGTGTCTTTTTGTTCATCTCCACTGTAGAAAAACTGTCAGGCCATGAAAGCAAACCTCGCATCGGTAAACAATGCTGAAGATAATCAAAACATTCAGAAGGTGATAAGAGCTGCATCATTCAATGCCACACGAACATGGATTGGAG
Source organism: Haplochromis burtoni (assembly GCF_018398535.1). Lineage (NCBI taxonomy): Eukaryota > Metazoa > Chordata > Actinopteri > Cichliformes > Cichlidae > Haplochromis > Haplochromis burtoni. The sequence goes on from NW_024584319.1 coordinate 4,032, forward strand.
GCACTGATTGCCAGATGGTAATTTATCCAAATAAAAGCTGATCTTAATGAGAGAAGGACACTTTGAACTTTTAAATCTCTGTTTTATTTCATCTTTAGAATGATCTCTGGCTCTGGAGCGATGGCAGTCAATTTTTATTTTCAGCATGGAAACCAGGGCAACCAGACAATTGGGAAAGTAACGAGGCTTGTATAGAGATAAATCATGGAGGAGGTAATTCCCTAAAACATTATTTACTGAAATGTCTGAGCTGTCTGAATAAACATTTTAATGGGGCAAGTCATAAATGATAACTAGCTGTTTAAATCCTAAAGGGGACTTTACTAGTGCATTCCACAGTCTCTCAGATTCCACAGCACTTGAGAGACTTCAAAACATCAAGTAAAGCTAAAACTCAGATGATATCGATAACGACAGCAGGTTAATTCCATATATATTAGTACAAGTAAAAGGTTTGAATAGTGACGCTAGGTGGATGCCAACCTAGGGGCTGTAGCCGCTAGGTTTCACTTCTACTATACAGAGATAATGAACTGGACCTTGACTATGTTGAGTTTATAGACTTTACGATTATCTGTTTATTAATAATACTAAAATCAACATTTATTAGATTTGCATTACTTTCTTTAAAACAAAGAAATTGCCAGTTTCAGGTCAACAGTTGCTCTAACTGTCTCCTGTGTTTTTTCTGGTCACAGGAGGCAAATGGAATGATGTAAAGTGTTCCTCTCATCGTCCATCCCTGTGTGCCCTTACTCTGTAAATGATGCTGAGCCGATGCAAAGAGTTGCTGCACCCACCAGATTTTGTGTCATCAGCTTCCAGTATTAGAAGGCCTTTTTTTGTTTTCTGGTTCACTGTAACAGTAAACAGGAACTGGATTTCCTATTAGTCCTATACATTCTATAATGTTAAAGTGAGACCATGTGGACAAACATGCTACATGTTTCCTTCTGCAGTAATAAATAAATAATGACTAAAGATAAAACATTATTTTAATTCTGTTTTTCTTCCAAAGTAAGAGTAGACCTCTTGGGGATGACATTACAAAAGCAAAGTATTTTGTATGAAGACTCATAACTGGCATTCAGCAGGGCAACATAGCAGGTGATGAACTGGGTCATACTGGTCTTTTAACACTTTTTTCTTTTTTTTGGCCTTCCTGCATTATCATAGAAACAAGAGTTTCTTCTTTCTTTAAAGTGTCATGCCCAATATCCATTGCACTTTTACAGTCGGGCGTATCTGCACATCATTTTTGGCATCCACCAAAGGAAAGGGGGAAAAAAGCCTGTTGCACATTGTGTCAAGAAAGTGTTAATCCTAGAAACATTGCAAAACATTTCCCAGCAAAGTGGGTGATCTGTGACTTCTGTGCAACCAACTATCCCAGATTGCATTTCGTCCAAAACTCGAATGCACCATTGGTGGAGGATAGCGGCTAATACTATGAGTAAAGTTTGAAATATTACTGCTTCTGCAACACAAAATAAACATATTTTCAGGTGAGACTGTAGATGTGTAAATTTCAAATATCTGCTTGATTTATCAAGACATCACATATTTGCAAAATATGTCTTGTTTATTTCAGTGTTTTACTTGTTCCAGAACAAATCGGTTTTGTTGAGATTACAGTTAAATGAAAACGTCCAGGCATGAAGCTTAAGTCTTACTTGGAGAGCTGTTAGTAATTTTGAAATCAATTTTTCACTCGTTGTTATCCCCTGATGTAAAATGCGCTGTTCTTATTTTAAAAGATGACTCTGAATTAAATCCAACAGAAATATTTTAATCCAGGAGTAAAACATTTTTATGAGGAGCAAAAATGGCATGTTACTATATGGAGAACCTGAAGGCTGCACATTTAACACTTTAGCATCTCCTAGTGGTTAGCTTGGATAGTGTGGTCAAGTGATTTTTTTTCTGGGTTGCTTTCCTTTAGGGACACATGGGAAGTAGTGATGGTAAATTTGATTCTTTTTACTGAATCGAGTTTTAATGAGTCACTCACCAAAGTGAATCGGTTTTTTGAGTCATTTGATTCACTGAGTCAGTTGACCAGAGAGTGCAAAAAATTTACATTTTCACTCAAACTTAATTTGTTTCTCTTTTCATGTAAATCCCACTGCTAAGATGAATGATTCTAAAAAAAAAACAACTATTTTATAGAGCAAAAAAGAGCAAAAACATTTCTAAAATTAAGCAATTTCCTATCAAAATTGCTTAATAAACATTTATTTTGTTTATTTTTATTTTATTAGTATTTTCCTTAAATGTGTTAAATATATATTTTCTCATCTAAATGTCCACTGAGCTGTGAGCCAGGGGGCGGTAATGCGCCTTAACATTGGTTGCCAACCAAGAAGAAGAAGAAGCTGTGAGCCAGGAGGGAGGGGTGAGTGAGTGAGTGATTCGTTCGCTCGCTCTATGATTCAGCACAGGAGGGAGGGGGTGAGCGAGTCCTGAGTGATTCGCTTACGCTTACGATTCAGCACAGGAAGGGAGGGGGTGAGTAGCTCAAATGTGTTGTTAGCATGTTAGCAGAGCGATGCTACTGTGAACCGAGGAGCTATTTTCTTGATGTGAGCTTCTACTCAGGGTTTTTTCTTCCAGTTCAGAGCAGAAATGCTTTTGTTAAGAAACTGGCTGTTGTTCCCCCCCGCAATTTTAATTATAAGCTAGATATATTTCTACTAAGCGAATTAGTTTGCTAACAGAAACAGGGATGAGTCAGTGAGTCAGTTTTGTGAATCAGATTCACGATTCAGCTAACCTGTTCAGACTGTACGGTTGACTCGCAGGGGTTAGAAGTTCATAGGTCACGATGCAGGGTCTCACAGTATACGGCCCGATGCTCTGATGCGACTTAAGTGCCTTAAAATATGTGAAATAAATGTATGCTGTGAGCAGTTTTCCTTAAATTCACAAAAAAATGTTGAGATCTCCTGCCTTTTCTTAGCCCTGTTGTGTGATCTGCTGAGGTGAGACTTCAATGCCCCTCGTGTCCTAAACGAACAGACGCAGTCACTGTAAACACAGGGCAAATGAAATCCTCTTCTATGTCGTAGCTGGTGATGTCTTAAGAGTACTTCTTGGCTTGAACAGACAAAAGAGCAGAACTGGCACTGCATACAAAAGCTATAATGAGAAGAGAGGAGAGGACAGTGTCAACAATTCAAAAGAAACCTGAATTAATCTCAAATTACCAAAGTTACATTACCTGATAATGTGTTTGGGGCGGGGGGAGGCACTCCTGTTCTGATTCCTCTCCTTACCAACTCCTCATCAGTCCCTCATAAATCAGGACAAGCAGTGGTCTGGAGTTGGCTTTTAATTCTCTAAATAAATAAAAATAGCAATTAGTTTTAAAATAAAACAGCTAGGGCTGGGTATCGTCACTGATTTCTAGAATCGATTCAATTCCGATTCACAAGGTCCCGAATCGATTCGATCCACGATTCGATTCGATTTAAATCTGGGAAATTTTGACAGTCAGAGATATAATTCAGATCAGGACATTTACATATTTTTGTATCTATAAAAAGGAAGCTGACACTCTCAAGATTTTATCAGTATTGAACAGCAGAAATGAGGTTTTCTTTTCGGAAGAATGTAAAAGGGAAAAAAACAGCGGGTATAATTATAATGTAACATAGACTATATCGATATAAACGATATTGTCACATCTCATATTTCATTTAGTTCATTTAGTGGAGCTCCGCTGGCGCAT
>NW_024584319.1:7786-9549 GCF_018398535.1 Haplochromis burtoni
TTTAAACGGACAGCATTTATAGAATGACTATTAAAAGTCAGCGAGTGTGAGAGAATGACACTCTAGCTATTCTGCAATTCATCTCATGTAAACAATAACATGGCGCACAGCGTGACGTGAAAAAGGCACATACCTTTGATGTTGCGTGATGAATTCTGTATTCCTCGTCCACACATAAACGCAAAAAAGGAGTTTAAAAATTCTCCGTTTTCGGTGATTCGAAACGACGTTTACGTGTGGACGAAACAGCTGCGTTTTCAAAAACACCCGTGTAGGTGCAGCATAAAAGAGTTAGTAGTTTATTGTATTACTACCTGTAATTTATTGCAGATTACTTGTATTTGATTAATTGTTTACTAAATGTTTGAGGTGTGAAATAAACTGCAATGGAGCAAAATATGGGTGTGTGTGTTTGGAGGATGTGTGCACGCGCGCGGGGGGATGGCACGAGCATTTTTCTTGTAAAACAAAGGGGGGCCTAGCAAAAAAAGTTTGGGAACCACTGGCCTAGTGAGTCATTTCAATAACAGTTTTCAGTTGTGGTAATAAACCTTGAGTTTTTTTAATCTGGGCTCCCTTATGTTACCTCCCCTGTCACCTAGCAGAGTCGGGGCGTAACACAATGTAAGGTGAACAATGTTTTAATTAATTGTCTTTATCACTAAGGATTATCATGATTATGATAAGGAAGAACATACTGATAAACATTGTTACCACTTCCTACCTGATACAGTATCAGCTAACAAAATCAAGATGCCTATGCCCGGCTCCTCATAGTGGATTTGGGTCTAAACTTTTACATGACCATTGAATGTCAGCTGGTGCTGGATGTGCTGAGGAGCTGACGTCGCTTTCCTGCATAATTACATCAACTACCTAACGTGTTAAACTTCAGAGATGGAACAGTAACGTTTGTGAAATTATATCTCATTATCAAGGATATCTACATTGAGTCCTCTTAAACTGAAATTGCTTCCTTAGTACTCATGAGTTTGCTATGCATCGTCTTGCTTATGTAATATTTAGTTATATATAGTCATAATATATAGTTATCTTTTGTTCACTGCTTACCTTTGTTAGGGTTTTTTCTCCTTGAAATCTGTCTTCATGTTTTCTATTCTGTGTGTAACATTCGTTGGTGCAATTCTGGCTTTGGTCATATTTTGAGTTCTCTTTGTGCTTTACTTAGTATTTTATACTTTGTTCTTGTATATGTATACAGACTGTTTACACTTCTGCCTTCGGGACGGAGGTTCAGAAGTGTGAAATCCAGAACATCCAGACTCAACAACTCCTCCTTCCCCACTGCCATCAGACTCTTGTACAGCTGACCTAGTTTTGAACAGTAATAATAATTTTTTGCACATCAGGTTACCCTGCATATAAAGCCAGCATATTAAGCTATAGCTCTTTTGCACACACTCTGTTTCACACTTTAATATTTTGTGCCCTTTTCTGTCTGCTTCATTTATTTATTTGTACTATTTGTATTTTATCTGTTCTATTTCTATGCCACATCTGGCCCGATTATGGTTTGGTTTTTGTGGCCCAGGCTCATAGAAAACTGGACTGGATCTCCATCCAGGTTGTACACTCAGAGGTCCTGATGACCTCTATACTGTCAGCAGCAGAGTGACTGTGGAGATTGCAGGTAAGCTTGCTGTGTCTCTTCAGACCCCAACAAATGAACATCAACCATAGCAAAGAGACACATATACATGTTCCAGGTAAAGTTCATGCATATCCTAATGTAAATTCTTTGG
>NW_024584319.1:11031-12156 GCF_018398535.1 Haplochromis burtoni
TGTCTTTCCTTTGGTTGGAATGGATGACCATGAACAGGCTGGTAAACGTGTCTCAAAACTTCTACATTTCACTCATATGAAGCAATTTTCATCTCTGGCTAAATTTGACTGTTTTTTAGATAAATGTGTGATATTTAATAATGGTGATTATGTATAAATTTGATTTGAATGATTCACACTAACAGTTACATTGTTCTCCCATTTACCATAAGTCTGTATTTCAGTAGTTATTATTGCATAAATAGATTAACTACAATGCTTAAATTATGGAAAATGTCATTTTGGATGGCACTGACATGTTTGTGTGTATCTGTCTGTGTGTGCAGGTACAACTTCAAGCCAGGACACAGACTGTACAAATTGTTGCATCTGTTGCAGTTTTAACACATTTCTGCGACACTGCTGTGATTCTTTATCCATTTTACCTGCTGCTTTTTGTGAATTATGCTTGTCATTTGCCTGTGACGCATGCCTGGACTAATTTCTCTGCTCTTTATTTTAAGTTAGGACATCCCAGAACTATAAAGTTTTGACTCTTTGGATATTATGGAGATTACGCCTACTGTGCACTTTTCCATTGCTTTCAAGAAGACGACATATTGCTGACTTTCCCTATACTTTGCCCATTTTTTCCTTTATCCTATATAATGTTTAGGTGATGTCTGTTATTTTCAAAATTACTTTCTAAACCGGGATGTCAGTGTGAAGTGAATGGCTGTCTCTTTTGCCTGTGAACTGTTTGCGATAAATTCTGAGTCTTACCAAAAAACAGAAAACAAATGGATCTTTTTTTAAATAGATTGTTCATGTTCAACAATACTATAAAGTACATAGCCAAGGTGGTTTCACACTGAAAGTGCCATTCATTCATTTATTCACAAAGACTCTGAGATTTAATGCTTATTTATTATTATTATTATTATTATTGTTATTGTTGTTGTTGTTGTTGTTATTATTATTATTATTGTTATTGTTGTTGTTATTGTTATTGTTATTATTATTATTACATTTTACATTCCAAGTGGAATGTAAAACAAAGTGTCAGGAGAGAAAACCATTGACTAAGCCTCCAGATAAATTAACTGTGCAGTCAAAGGAATTTATTTTACAATATCAAACTGGTCC
>NW_024584319.1:12766-18577 GCF_018398535.1 Haplochromis burtoni
GACACAAAGAACCACCAACGCACCGATGTCTGAGGGAGTCCGCCACTGGCAGGGGAAGTGGTGGTGGGTGGAGATAGGCCTCCAAACCTTGGAGGGCCTGAGATGTCAGAGATGTCAAAATTACTTTCTAAACCGGGATGTCAGTGTGAAGTGAATGGCTGTCTCTTTTGCCTGTGACCTGTTTGCGATAAATTCTGAGTCTTACCAAAAAACAGAAAACAAATGGATCTTTTTTTATTAAATAGATTGTTCATGTTCAACAATACTATAAAGTACATAGCCAAGGTGGTTTCACACTGAAAGTGCCGTTCATTCATTTATTCACAAAGACTCTGAGATTTAATGCTTGTTTATTTATTTATTATTATTATTATTATTATTATTATAATTATTATTATTACATTTTACATTCCAAGTGGAATGCAAAACAAAGTGTCAGGAGAGAAAACCATTGACTAAGCCTCCAGATAAATTAACTGTGCAGTCAAAGGAATTTATTTTACAATATCAAACTGGTCCCACAAATTTGTCACTTTTATCTTATCTCTCCTAAATTCATCTAGCAAAAACAGCACTAATCCAGCAGCCATTCACTTTTCAGTGGCCAAATGGCAAGGGGTACCTGCCGCTGGAGTTACACATGAGGTTCCTCAAATGATCAGAATGCTGTTGAGTTTTGGCAATCAGGTGTGGGAGACCTAGAACGATCATGATTACCGGTATGATCAGTATACTTCTACTACATAATTAATATGTAAACAACTTAACAACCCCCAAATTGTCTAAGTCACGTGACATGACAGTGCAACACCGAAATATAAGAGTGGGGGAGAGGGAGCAAAGTGTTCCTGCTCTTCGCTGACACAGGAGTCCAGCGATCTGGCTGTTTCATCTTTGCCGAAAGCACAGTGTTTTGAACGAGCAGTACTCAAAGTAAAGAATCGCTCTCACCAGACTAGTATCGATCCGATGCCGACTTGGTATCGATACTATCAATATTTGGAACAATCCGCCCACCACTAGGAAAAACTTACATTTATGGAATTTGGGTAGTAGTGTAGATGCCACGTCTTCCAGTGTTACGTTTTAAAGATCACCATCCTCAGTCTTGTCGCACATTCCCAAAGAAATAATTCCACAAAACTCTGTCTAAGCAGCTGAGAAAAGTTACACACCCATGCATAATCCATCAACACTCGCTTAAACAAATTTTAATTTAATTTGCAAGGTTAAAACAGAGCTTGAAAAAAATATTCCTCTCTCAGATACAACTATCAGACTAAAAATTCGTAAAAAAAAAAAGGCACCAAAGGACCAAAGAACAACTTTGAAAATCCTTCATAAAATATATAGAAAGGATGAGTACATTAACATGTATGCACAATATTAGGATTTAAAGAAATCTGAAGAATAATTTAAAATATTAAGTTGCAACCAAATAGAAAAAAAAATATAAGCAATTTTAACAAGTAACAACCAAGCAAACAATAAGCTGAATGGAAAATTAAGTTCTATATGTCTTAGAATTATTCTCAATTATTTTTCTTTTAAATTGTATTTATTTGATTAGATTGAAGTGAACTGTTTATTAGAAATAGAGGCTAGTCAAACAACGAGGAACCATTTACTACTTCAGTGACAGAGAGTGAAAGAGGGCAGTATACCCATTACTTCTTAACATAAAACTCATTGTTTCAGCTACAGGCAACAATAAAGTGACCCCATTAAACTGAATTTTAGCTTTAGCGGCCTTATTTCCCCGTGAGTTATTGGTTCTGTTACTAGTTAGCTAACACAAACTAATGCAAGTCTATTACCAGCAACCAACCAAACCACTGACATAGCGTTCTATACTAGCACAAGCAGCTGTGTGCTCTCCCACAATCACTGTCTAGCACAACACCTGGAGCTAAAGGGGCAAAACAATCGCATAAGTGCTGCTGTTTGACTGAGGAAGAAGCGTGGTAAGCCAATCACATGACCACTTAAAGACAAAGCAACAAGGTGATAAATACCAGTTTATAAATTGTGTTGATAGGCCACGTAAAACCAGAGTCATGATAAACAATATATATGCGGCATTTTTTCCTCAATAGTTTCGTCACGTTTACTGTCTGACAGCGCAGCGAGACCTCTCTGCTTATGAGAGAGAGAAAGAAAAACAGGGCAGGTTTTAGGAGTGATGGCGAGAGAGAGAGAGCAGAAAGAGAGAGAGAGAGAGAGAGCAGAAAAAGAGAGAGCGAGTTTTGACATGTGAGAGATTTGTAACGTTTAGCATGTTTGCAGTGTGTAGTTAATGTGTTGTCTTGTGTAGTTAGTGTGTAGTGTTGTGGATTATTTTGTGTTGTGTCAGAACAATGAGGTGACTGCTGTCTCCAGGTAGAAACAGGAGTGATACACCTGCTGCTGTCAGACCTGCAGGTATCAGGCTGTGATTTTCTCCTTTAAAGTGGACAGAAATTATTTTTTTGGAGTGGCACAAATAATTTGTGTGGAATCTTATTGAATGCAGAACATCTGATTGTTGTGTAAATAGTTATTCACAAAATCAAGGTAAAAGGTAAATGGATGCAAATAACTTTGTTGTTTGCAAAACTTGTGCAAATTGACAATTTATATTTGCATTTAAAGTTATGAAATATGATTCATTAAACATGTTTGTTGCTGTTACAGTCAAAATATAACTTTTTCTACTCAGATCGTATGTTTTTTGTCTGATTTTAGATCAATTGTGTTAATACAGTATGCCAAAATGAAAACATAACTGTAAATTCAGACACGTGAGGTTGTGCCGAAAAGGATGATACCAAACAAGGCGAAGTAGATAGATTTTAAAGGTAAAATGTGGAGAGAAAATCACAGAGTACATGCAGAACTGAAGAATATGATATGAACAGAAGAATTATTATCTTTAAATATGTTTTGATGCATTAGCAGATATATTTATTCAAAAAAAATATCAACATCAAATAAATTAATTATAAAGTTGAATATTTCCAAGTCACATAACCTTCAAATTGACTTTCTCTTTGCAGCAGAGGTTTTGAGTTTGAGCTAAAACATGCTGCTCTTTTGTTCCTGAATGTTAACCCACCTCCATCTGATCCTGCAGATCTTCATCCTTTTCTTTCAGACATTCTTGTGGTTCTGTTTGAACTGGCAGCTTCTGCTGATCTTTGGTCCATTGCATGGGTTCATACGATTGTGATGTTGCAGCATATTGACTGTGAGCTGCATCATGAATATGATCATCATTTTGTTTATTCACATACTTTTTTGGCTTTTTAAAATTCTGATGCTTGCTTGCTCTTCTTTCTTCCTCAACTTTCTGTTTCTTGACTGGCAGTGTGCAGACCTCATTCAGTTTCAGTGCATTTGGACGATGTCTACTCTGGTTATTCTTTTGATCAAAATCACATGTTCGTTGCATTGGCTCCTCCTCCTGTTTTTCTTCCACACAGACGACTCCTCTCTCTGTGAGACTGACAGATTCCTCCAGCTGCTGTTTTTCATTTACGTTCACTTGTTGCTCCGCCTGCAGCTCTCCTTCATGTGGGAGTTGGAGTTTTTCTCTCTCCTTGTCCTTCTTCTTTGTTTCCTCAGATCTGAGCCCTTCATTAACCTCCAGCTCCTTTCCCTGAGCTCCTTCTTTCCTCTCTGCTCCTCTCAGTTTCTCTGGCTGCTCTTTGATTTGTTCTCGGCTCTGTTGACATGTTTCCTCTGGTTGTTTCTTGTGGTTTTGTCCTTGTATTTTCAGATGTGTATCCAGTGGAACTTGGACTGATGAAATCATGCTTTCTGTCTGACCCCTCTGTTCCTCTGGTTGGTTTTTATTGTCTTTCCTTATTTTCAGTTCCTTCTCATCTTTCTCTCTTTCCCTTCGTGTCTCTGATTGAAGCCTCCTCTGGTTTTCCTCTCTCTGTTGTTCTGCCTCCAGTTTTTCTCTCTGTGTCTCCTTCTGTGCCATAAACACAGAATAAAGATTGTTTACTTCACCACTGTTTTCCTCTGCTCTCTTTTTCTCCGTTTCTGCCTCTTTCATGTCCACATTTCTCTCCATCTGTCTTTTTTCTACAAGCTGCTCTTGTTGTCTCTCTTTTTCTCTCCATGGTTCCTGATCACTGCTCAGATGAAAAGAAAAATTAAAGGACTTTTCTTCTCCTAATAGCATGGGCTCCTTTTTATGTTCTTCTGTAAATGGTGAAAACTGAAGTCTTGAATATTCTTCAGCCTCCATCAGATCTTCATCCTTTTCTTTCAGACATTCTTGTGGTTCTGTTTGAACTGGCAGCTTCTGCTGATCTTTGGTCCATTGCATGGGTTCATATGATTGTGATGTTGCAGCATATTGACTGTGAGGAAAATTGTCAACGTCCATAAACTGATCATTTTGTTTGTTCACACACTCTTTTACCTTTTGGGAATTCTGATGCTTCCTTGCTTGCATTTTCTCTTCCTTGACTGGCAGTGTGCAGACCCCATGTGGTTTTCTGCTCTGGGTGTCGACCTCCATCAGCTCCTCCTCCTGTCTTTCTTGTAGACAATTTTTTGTTCTTTGATTCTTCCTCTCTGTTTTTTCTTCCTTGCGATATTGTTTTTTATTGTCTTTCCTTATTTTCAGTTCTCCCTCATCTTTCTTTTTTTCCCTTCGTGTCTCTGGTTGAAGCCTCTTCTGGTTTTCCTCTCTCTGTTGTTCTGCCTCCAGTTTTTCTCTGTGTCTCCTTCTGTGCCATAAACACAGAATAAAGATTGTTTACTTCACCACTGTTTTCCTCTGCTCTCTTTTTCTCAGTTTCTGACTCTTTCATGTCAACATTTCTCTCCATCTGTCTTTTTTCTACAAGCTGCTCTTGTTGTGTCTCTTTTTCTCTCCGTGGTTCTTCATGTGTTTCTTGTTTCATTTCAAACTGAGGCTCAGTTTTAGTCACAGCAGATGTTTTTGTTCCTGGACTGTCAGTGTTGCTCCTTTGCTCTGTTTCTTCCTGTTTTTGTTTTTTATCATGATCATTTTGTTGTGTCTCTTTTTCCTTTTCTTCTCTTCCTGTCATGTCTTGTGTTTCTACTGTAATCAAAGACTCTTTGTCACTAACAGTTAATGGATTTATTCTCTTTTCTTGTGGCCTGTCAGTGTCCCTTGTTTGAACTGTTTCTGTCACAGGCTGATTTTGTTGTGTTTCTCCATCTTTACTTCTCTGCTCTCTGATGTCCACATTATGTGTTTCATGTCTTCCTCTCCTGCTCTGTTCTTCATGTGTTTCTTGTTTCATTTTAAACTGAGGCTCAGTTTTAGTCACAGCAGATGTTTTTGTTTCTGAACTCTCAGTGTCCACTTCTTTGCTCGGTTTCTTTTTGGTTTTTTTCATGATCATTTTCTTTTGTCTCTTTTTCTTTCCACTGTTGTTCACATCACCCTTTTCTTCTCTTCCTGTCATATCCTGTGTTTTGTGTTCCATCTTAATCAAAGACTCTTTGTCATTAACAGTAGATGCATTTATTCTCCTTTCTTGTGGACTCTCAGTGTCCCTTCCTTGCTCCCTTTCTGTCTCATGAACATCGTGTTGTGTTTCTCTTTCCGATTTAAAGTTTTTCTCTTCTCTGTTGTCCACATCATCTTCTTCTTCTCCTCCTGTCACTTCCTGTTCTTCTTTTGTTTCTTTTTCTATTGTAATCAAAGACTCTTTGTCATTAACAGTAGATTGATTTATTCTCTTTTCTTGTGGACTGTTTATGTTCTTTATTTGTTCTGTTTCTAAAACAAACTCATCTTGTTTGGTTTCTCTGTCATCTTCATGTCTTTGGTCTTCTCTGCTG
>NW_024584320.1:0-6888 GCF_018398535.1 Haplochromis burtoni
ACAACAGCAAACACACAAACATTTTGTGTGGAGCGTGTTGCTAGCTAAAGTTTCAGCTGCTTTGCTTCACAGGAAGATTAAAAAAAAAGAACGTCACTGAGAGATGTAGAAAGATAAAAAAAAAGAAGGAATAAAAAAAAGAATAAAAATAAGGACAGGAGAGGAAGAAGAGGGGTTATATTTAAAAATAAGAACTGCTCAGTGGCATTTGATTAACTTGAAATTTAAAGCTTACAAGTTTTTAAATCAGATATTGGGTCTGTACATGTGACATATTTTTTCATATTATGAAACGTGCTGCAAAACAAACTAAGGCACGTAACTGTGTCATCTAAAGGTTGCATGAGACTACTGGTGTACTGTGTTGAATTTAAAGTAAAGAACAGTGTAGGTTACAGAGTAGCAGAGATATATTTGAAATTAAGCTGAGGATACATAGAATCCTTCACTAAAAGATTGAACTTTGCAAGAACCCCCAAGTCTGATGAAAAACTATATCTAATGCACCATTTATATTTTTTTATATTGTTTATTTTAGCTATAATATTTGGTGTGTTGACACAACATAGAGTTCATTGCCCCATGACACCAATTACACTGTGACAATTTTTTTAACACAAAATTTATTTTTTTCATTTAGTATTGACTCTTGCCAAAGACAGAAAATCTACAATGATGCCATATATTAGTATTAGTGCAAATCCACAGAAATTAATATCAGAGAAAGAAAGCCTATGTATTATAACAGTAACCGTAATGGTATGCTACATTTATAATAGTTAATACTGTTATTAGTAAATGTGTTACTCCAGTGGTCCCCAACCCCCGGGCCATGGACCGGTACCGGTCTTTGAGCCATTTGGTACAGGTGTGAAATATATGGTTTTCAGGGTTTTTATTTTTAATTCGGTTTCCCTGGATCTTTTCCTCTGTGATATCAATAAATGTTCTTTTAGAAAAAATAAATAACCTTACATTATTTCCATTTTTTTATTATCTGACTCTGAACAGTGTTTCGGGCGTCATTGTCCCTCATTACTCCCGGGTGGGACTGTCTCGTTACAGAGAAACAAGCACAGGGCTGTCACTGATTTAGCGTCATGGTGAATTTTGCAATTTCATGTACTTTATATTTGTTTTGCAGTTGTGTGTCTTATTTTAAAAGAAATATTTACGCATTACCATAGCAACCAGACAGCATTAAGGGGCACAGAGGAGGATGTTACTCTCAATGTTGTTGGTGCATTTCAGGAGGACACTGCTAATAAATTGACACAATTACACAGTGAATTCGTTTTTATTAATACCACAGTTTTTGTCTTGGTCGTATCATTTTATTTTGTTGTACTTTTTATCTCTGAAACCTTAAAGGCCGGTCTGTGAAAATATTGTCTGTCATTAAACTGGTCCGTGACACAAAAAAAGGTTGAGGACTGCTGTGTTGCTCTTTCTTTATTGATTTCTTTCATTGATCTTGGTTGACATAGTTAGATCACAAATACGTAGAAAAATGTGTAAAAAAAAAAAAGTATACGTGTACATGTTAATAATTAATAGCGGATGAGTAGATGACATAAAAGCAACCAAAGCAGATCATTTGTCAGAAGTCTGTCAAGTGGTGAAATTTCGAAGATGAATCTCAGCAGTTCATTTTTGATTTTGTTGTTTTGTGGCCTGGCTGTGGCCCAGGGTACTATCGAAACCAATGCCATGACAGAAAAATTTAATTCTTTGGAAAGCAAGATGTTGAACATTGGAAGCAGGCTGGAAAACTACGAAAGTCGCATCCTTCAGCTGGAACAAAAAGGTAAAGAATAAAGCTGAAGCAGACGGTTTGTTTTGTTTTTTTGTGATTTTCAACATCTGGAGAAATAAAATGATGTGAAGAATCATACTTTAACACATATCTGAAATAAACATGTTTTTTTTTCTTAGAGAGAAACACGGTCATATTCAGTGTTGGAATTGGAGTGAATTCACCATTTGGGCCCTTTAACACAGACGTAACTATGATCTACGATCACACATTTGTAAATATTGGAAATGCCTACAGCCCAGTTACAGGTAAGATTCTTCTTCACAGTTTTGTGTTAGTGAAGTAAATAAAGCCAAAAAAATGTGTCATGTGATGATGCATGTTTACATTCAGTAATAACATTTGCAGATTCGTAATACTGAAACTTTTTTGATAATTTTGAAAAAATGAAAGAGATTTAAAGATATTACAAGTCTTCAACTGAGGTGTTTCTTGCATTTATACGTGTAAAACCTACTTCTTCAGAAAATGACAAAAAATTAAAGGAGTTTACTTTTTTTTTCTCCAGGTATCTTTACAGCACCTGTTTCAGGTGTGTACTTCTTTACCATTTTCTCTCATTCTGGAGGTGAACGTAAAACATGGCTGCTGTTATACAAGAACAATGAGGTCATCTTACACATCCATGATCACCAGTCAACTGACACAGCTGATAATGGAGGAAATGCGGCGTTCCTGCAGATGCAGCAGGGTGATACAGTGTATGTGCGTTTAAAGGAGGGTACACATGTCTATAAAGCCAGAACAGTAACAACTTTCAGTGGATTTTTGGTCAAACAAAACAGTTAAAAAGAGATGTACATTTCTTTGAAATTGTGTTTGGCTGCAGTGGTTCTTGTGTGTGCTACAATAAAACACATTTAAATCATACCTACAGCTGATTATGGGGTTTACTTCACTTTTGTGTTGTTAAACGATTTAGTGCTTATCAAACTAGTAAAAGACTCTTTAAATGTGGCGTGGAAATGCTAGTAAACTTGTTTTTGATGTATTTGTAACTAGTAGATGAACAATATTATGTTTGGAAACAGTTCACGGGGAATATTCAACATTCAATATTCAAGCCAACTGAGACATTTTTTCTACTGCTCTTTGAAACCAGGATTGAACTGAAACATTATTTTGTTCATCTCCGTCTCAGAGAAAACCAGCAACAACAACTTTGTACAACTCAAAGTTGAAACTCACACAGAAGCGAGGGAACTTCAGTGCAGTGTTACATGCAAATTTTAACTTTGTATCTATACCCAGACCTCAACAAAAAAATGTAAATTTGTTTGTATAAATGTGTTTTACAAACACAAATCTTTTTTTACAGACACACAAATTCTCATTTTTAGATGTACAAACATAAAATTTTCAAATATTGTGGTTTATAAGGTTGAAAAACAATTCACAACTATACAGTCTGATTTACAAGTACAAAATTTTTATGACCACAATTTGAGACCATACACAATTGACTCTTGTGTTGTGAAATGCATTCGTGGATACCTTGCTGCCCCAAGTCTACACTACCACCAGTTCACAGCAGTCGGTTATCTAGGACCGACCTGTCTTGACTTACTTTGCACAGTAACCAATCAGATGTTAGACAATCTGTAGTGGCAGCGTTAACCCCCCCTCTGAGTTTGATGGGTGAGGCTGACAGATAAAAGGTATTCATAAAGACAGCCGCAGGGACAAGTTCATTTTATTTAAATCACTGAATGACTGAAATGTGGGAAAAATCCACTACAGACAAGTCAATGCTGACAGGTTTTAATCATCCAGTCAGAAAAGATTAATCTAAAAGTCATCAACTGACTCCAACTGCCCAGATCTGATTTTAAAAAAGTTAGGTCTTTTTTGGTGTTGAGACAAACTTTGGACTGAAAATAAAATGTATTTCTATGGGTCAGTTAGAAGGTACTCCCTCTACTTGGATTCACACGGTTCAAAAAGTTTAGGGTAGCATATTAGTTTGGATCACACACCCCCAACGTTCTGTAATGTTACTGATCAGCTCCACATTTATTGTGTATAGTTTTAGTCGCATGTTTTCAGCAGTAAAGTGTTTACTTAAATTCAGTGCACATATCAAGATGGTGCTGTTTACACCATTCTTTTGGAGCATTTGAGATGTATTTTGTTAGCATTCATCTTAAAACAGGTTTCACAAGAAAGTTGACTATGTCTATGACAGTGGAATATGTTGATTCTCTTTGTCTATCTGATAATGGAACACATATTAAAAATATGTGAGATATGTTTGGAAAAGCTATGTACACAGTTGTAATACTGTAGAGTAACAAAACTCCTAAACACAAATTTAACAATATAGTGTATGCCGTAAAGCACATGTGTCAAACTCAAGGCCCACGGGCCACATCTAGCTCGGCATACATTTATATCCAGCTCGCGAGATAATTTTATATAGATGTATTATTATTGTTATGCATGGCCTGGCGATATGAGGCGCTAATAACACACAAACTATAATGCAGAATCCCATAATGCAGCCCTGCAGCCTCCTTGCCAAACGCTAGGCTGCCTGGGAATATTCCTGCGTCAGTCAAGTCAAACTTCTGTTATTGCAAAGCGCCCTCACAATGGTGGAGAGAAAAGTTGATTCTGAAAGCAGAGCCTTTCAGCACCGTGGGGAGGCTGAATATATGTTTACAGATATTGCTGGTAAACCAGTGTGTTTTATTAGTGGAGCTAATGTGGCTGTAATTAAGGAATTTAATTTACGACGGGCACTACGAGACAAAACATCACGATAAGCTGAAAAACCTAAATGCAGAGCAAAAACTACAGAATGTGAATGTCAGGGTTCCTGGGTCGTTGACCCAGTGATTTCAGTTTGTTCATGTTCAGTTTAGTTCGCCACATTAATGTTCTCACTTCCTGTTTTTTCCCCGTGTCAGCTTGTCCCCCGTGTCATTAGTCAGATTATGTTCAGCCCTGTACTCGCCTGTTTCCAATCACTGTCATCATTCAACCTGTGTATTTAGTTCCTCTGTTTCACCAGTTCTTTGTCGTGTCATTGATGTACATGTGATGATGTCGTTCCTGTCGTGTGTTCAGTTCAGTTCAGTCAGCCAGCCATTCAGTCGTTCAGTCAGCCAGCCATTTTCTACCTCTGTTCTGTTCATCCACTCCTTATAATAAACCTTCACCAGTCTTCACCTACCTGCGAGTCCTGCGTTTGGGTTCCTTCCTCCTCGCCTCCACACAACGCCTGACAGTGGAAGAGCTAAAGAACAATCTAACATTTCAGCAGACGTTTTTCACCAGGGCAAAGTCACAAAGTGAAGCTGTTGTGAAAGCAAGTTTTATTGTAGCAGAGGAGATAGCCAAATCAGCCCCGTACCACTCTGAAGAGCTGCATGATGAAGCTGTGCGACGTCTTGTGTCCAGACCAAACGCGAATTTTGGCAAATGTGAGGCTGAGCAGAAATGTATGTCAAAGTGTAACCGACATGAAACTACTCCCATGGGGCTTAAATTTTGGAGTCTCCACCATTTGACCCTAGAACTGAAGAAGCTTCTCCGATGAGAGGTGAAACATCTTCAACAAACTTAAACAAGTCCAGATGCTTTTCTTTCCAAGCTCCATAGACTACGATGACCTGGATGACTGAGAACCTTCATGTTACATTTGTTGCAATTTCTGCTCCCCTCATTGTCAGAGCACTCTTAAAAAACAATGTCAATGAGACTTTTTAATTAGATAAATAAAGGATATATGAAAGTCACTTCATCAAAATACTGATTGAAGCTTCAGCCTTGTGACAGGAAGGTTATTTGTGGCCCAAGAAACAGGTGTGTCAGCTACAGCCTTGAGAAAACAGCTCTGCCTGGAGGTGGGCCCATGCAGCGGGAACAGCCAGTATCCCAGAGTTGTAGTTAGCAGTGGCTCTCCTACAGCTTGTGTGCTGGTTCAATGTGATGATCATATTCTTTTTCAAAGGTGAGAAACAAAGATTGTTTTTTCTTCAAAAGATTTTTTTCTCATTAAATAGTTGGAGCAGAGGTACAAGAATAATTATAGGGACGAATCTAAACTATATATGTTTTTCAAATACTGTATTTTTTATCATAAATATCCAATATCATAATTTTAACAAAACAAATTTGTTAAACTCAACGACTGATTAGAATCTGCAGTATTTTACAAGTCTTCACACCGCAAAGAATTCTGTAAATGTCATTGTGTTTGACTCTGGTAAGCCAGTCTTTCTTTACTTAAAGGGTTTATATACAAGGTATTAAAATTTCTGTTTAATATGGATTGTTAGCTGTGTAGGTTATTTTTCATATTAATGAGTGATCACTTTCTGTAATACTTTTTTTAGTACAATGAAAAAAATAACATGTTGGAATAATATTACAAAAATATGTACATCAGTTGCACGCAATCAACTTATGTTTTGTCAACCATAGTTTTCTATGTTATAACTGCACACAATTTTTTTTGTAACATGAACATGATTTTTTTATGTTGTTGTTCTGCATTTCACGCCTGTCAAATATTTATAGAAACCATTTGTTTATCAGATATTCACTGGTGTGTGGGTGTGTGTGTGTGTGTGTGTGTATGTGTTTGCACAGGTGGTTGAACCTGCTGGCACATTACATAAATGAGTAATTAATTCTGATGGTCATCCATAACACTGAGTGAGTTCATGTTTCAGACGCTGCATGGAGATCTAGTGTTTGACAAGAGGAGCAAACTCAACAAACCTACGGTTACGGTGTAACCTTGGTTCTCTTAGTGAGAGACTATCTCTCCAAACCGTTACATATTCCATATGTACGGGGAACGGCCCCTCTTGGTCGTGGCATGTGAATATTTCTTTAAGACACTCTGGCACGAAAGATAGTCTCTCACTAAGAGAACCAAGGTTACATCATAACCGTACGTTCTCTAGCATATCGAGACTATCTCTCCACACCGTTACATATTCCATATGTACGGGGTAACTCTGTAAGACACCCCGCGAGGGGACTGTGCAACCGACCCGTGGAGAGTGAAGGTGCCGGGAGTCAGTGACAACGCACCAATAAAGACACCACCCTGGTCAGGG
>NW_024584320.1:6913-11654 GCF_018398535.1 Haplochromis burtoni
AAAAAACAGTGTACAGCGATCAATAGCTTACTTACAACTGGGCTCGTCAGGCACTCTTCTTGGCTGCAGTGGTTATTATTATATTTACATGCTTCCAGCTCCCGTTTTTGCTCGATGACATGCTCGTACTCTTTCCACTCCTTTTTCTCCCTCCTCGCTCACAGACACATAACGTGTATGGCAGTCCATTCTCCCAGCAGCACGGACTACACTGCAACATGATGCTACATTCTTTAGAGCTATGCCTGTAGCATTCTGCCTTTAGCTTAGCACAACAACAACAACAACGAAAGGCGCTCTCTCACCCAGGAAACACCGTCGCAGAGAGAGAGACGTCGCCCTGTAACCATGGCAACCGTAACGCTGCCGCCTGGAACAAAAGAACGTAGCTGTCAAACAAAACCCAAACAGTCCTGACCCGCGACAATATGAAACAGGAAAGTACCGCAGTGTAATTCCATTTATTTCAACAAAGTAACTGTATTCTGAATACCACCTTTTTAAACGGTAACTGTAACGGAATACAGTTACTCATATTTTGTATTTTAAATACGTAACGGCGGTACATGTATTCCGTTACTCCCCAACACTGGAGATAATCCATCCCACCTCACAGGTGTGCCACATCAGGATGCTGATCTGACATCATGATTAGTGCACAGGTGTACCTCAGACTGCCCACAACAAAAGGCCACCCTGGAATGTGCAGTTTTGTCTCACAGCAAAATGCCACAGATGCCACAAGCAATGAGGGAGCGTGCAATTGGCATGCTGACAGCAGGAATGTCAACCAGATCTGTCGCCCGTGCATTGAATGTTCATTTCTCAACCATAAGCCGTCTCCACAGGCGTTTCAGAGAATATGGCAGCACATCCAACCGGCCTCACAACCGCAGACCTCGTGTAACCACACCAGCCCAGGACCTCCACATCCAGCAGGTTCACCTCCAAGATCGTCTGAGACCAGCCACCCAGACAGCTGCTGGAACAATTGGTTTGCACAACCAAACAATTTCTGCACAAACTGTCAGAAACCGTCTCAGGGACGCTCAACTGCATGCCCGTCGTCCTCATCGGGGTCTTGACCTGACTCCAGCTCGTCGCCGTAACAGACTTGTGTGGGCAAATGCTCACATTCGATGGCGTCTGGCACGTTGGAGAGGTGTGCGCTTCACGGATGAATCATGGTTCACATTGTTCAGGGCAGATGGCAGCTGAGAATGTCCCAGTTCTTGCATGGCCAGCATACTCACCAGACATGTCACCCATTGAGCATGTTCGGGATGTGCTTGACCGGCGTATACGACAGCGTGTACCAGTTCCCACGAATATCCAACAACCTCGCACAGCCATTGAAGTGGAGTGGACCAACATTCCACAGGCCACAATTGACAATCTGATAGACTCCATGCGACGATGTGTTGCACTGCATGAGGCAAATGGTGGTCACACCAGATACTGACCGGTTCTGGGTCCCCAGACCCCCAATAGCGCAAAAAACTGCACATTCCAGGGTGGCCTTTTGTTGTGGGCAGTCTGAGGTACACCTGTGCACTACTCATGATGTCAGATCAGCATCCTGATGTGGCACACCTGTGAGGTGGGATGGATTATCTCAATATAGCAGATGTGCCCACTACCACACATTTGGACTGATTTGTGACCACTGTTTGGGAGGGATGGTTATATTGTGTATCTGGAATGAATTTTAGGTCTCTACGTCCATCCCATGGGGAATGGGAGCAGTAACAAAGGTGTTGCGTTTATATTTTTGTTGAGTGAAGTAAGTAAAAAATTTATTTATATAGCACATTTCACAGATAAAAATCACAAAGTGCTTTACAATAAGATCAGACATACAAGTTAAAATTAATTAAAAGCCCGTTTGTATAAAAATGTCTTCAGCTGCTTTTTAAAGGAGTCAGTAGAGTCTAGACAGCGTAAAGACAACGGCAGAGAGTTCCACAGCCTAGGTGCCAGTGCCTGAAAAGCCCGATCCCCACGTGTTTTAAACTAGTACGTGGGACCACCAGTAGCCTCTGACCTGAAGACCTAAGTGCTCGGGATGAAGCATGAGGTTTCAGCAGGTCAGAGATATACTGGGGGCTTCACCGTGCAGAGCTCTAAAAGTTACAACTAAAATTTTAAAATGAACCCTAAAATTTACAGGCAACCAATGAAGAGAAGCCAAAACTGGAGTAATGTGTGACCTCTTGTTTGTACCAGTTAAAAGTCTTGCCGCTGCATTCTGTACAGACTGAAGGCGATCCAGAGCTGATTTGTTGAGACACGTAAAAAGACCGTTACAATAATCCAAACGAGAAGAGATATAAAGCATGAATAATCATCTCAAGTTCTGCCTTCTGACACCAGTAGTCTGAGTTTAGAAATGTTTTCTTAGATGATAAAAACAGTTCCGGACAAGTTTCCCCTGGCATATTGCCCGCGCTGTGCCAGTTTATGCACCACCTGGACCTCGCTGTGTCTGATGCTCAGCCAGCGAGTGAGTGTTCTCCAGCCTAGTGTAGCCTGTTCTTTCTGGCATCTTGCCCGCAGTGCACGGTTCACACGGCCAGCAGGGCTCCTGTCATTGCTCGAGTGGGGCGGCTTCTCAGCTCTGACTGCAGCTTAAGCTGCTGCTACTGCTACTGCCGCTGCTACTGCGGCAGCTTCAGGCTGTGTTCTCCTGGCATTTTACCCACGCTTCGCCGGTTTACGCGCCACCTGGACCTCGCTGTGTCTGATGCTCAGCCAGCAAGTGAATGTTCTCCGGCCGGCAGCACCAGTCTCCCTGCAGGCGGTTCACCCGTTTCATGTTGGCCAGGCCTTGCTGTGTCTGATAAGCCAGCCAGCGGTTGTGTTGTGTTCCAGTCTGCGGCGCCGGCTGTACCCAAGCAGCAGCCCTGGGTGACCTGCGGGTTGCGTCCCTGGTTTGGGTTTCCTCTCCAGCGGCTGCACTGCAGCTGCAGGCTGTGTTCCCTGGCGTGTTGCCCGCATTTGCCGGCTTGCACGCCAGTCGGGCCTCACTGTGTCTCATGCCTCAACCCGGGAGTGATTGTTCCCCAGCCTACGGCGTTGGCTCCCTGTCTGGCATTACCAGCTTCTTGCAGGCACGCAGCAGGGTCCACTCTCAGCGACTCGGTGAGCTACGCTTCCTCTCCTCTCTCTGCTCCCGGGATTCCGGATTTGTACCCTGTTAGACCTTGATGTGTCTGACATTTCAGGCAGTGAGTGATGTCTGCAATGTTGGATCCCTGTTGGTTCTTGCCTGTGTGTCACGGACTTACACGGCCAGCACGGGGATGCCCAGAAGCTGGGATTTTGTCTGACCTCGAGTGTCTCGTTGCGAGTTCACTCTTGAGGCTCCTATGTCTGCGGACAAGCGTATGATGACGGTGCTGGGGGTGGACCTTCGGGTCGTCGCCTTGCTCAGCCCTCCACTTACGCAGGATAGGCTGCCAGCACCCCCCTGGCTGAGCGGCCAACCACTTGCGGTCCCGCGTCCTGCACGACCGGTTTAAGGAGTTGTGCATGACTCAGGCATAGCGTCTGCAGACTGCTGCCTCCACCCCCTGGCTCAGCCTTCGCATTGCGAAGATTTTAGGTCTCTACGTCCATCCCATGGGGAATGGGAGCAGTAACAAAGGTGTTGCGTTTATATTTTTGTTGAGTGTACTTACAGCCTGCAGCAGTAGCAGCAGTAGCAGCAGTAGCAGCGGCGTAAGCTGCAGTCAGAGCCGAGAAGCCGCCCCACTCCAGCAACAACAGGAGTCCTGCTGGCCGTGTGAACCGTGCACTGCGGGCAACACGCCAGACAGAACAGGCTACACTAGGCTGGAGAATGCCACTCGCCGCAGCGAGGTGCGACTGACATATAAGCTGGGGAATCCCGGGAGCAGAGAGAGGAGAGGAAGCGTAGCTCACCGAGTCGCTGAGAGTGGACCCTGCTGCGTGCCTGCAAGGAGCTGGTAATGCCAGACAGGGAGCCAACGCCGTAGGCTGGGGAACAATCACTCCCGGGTTGAGGCATGAGACACAGTGAGGCCCGACTGGCGTGCAAGCCGGCAAATGCAGGCAACACGCCAGGGAACACAGCCTGCAGCTGCAGTGCAGCCGCTGGAGAGGAAACCCAAACCAGGGACGCAACCCGCAGGTCACCCAGGGCTGCTGCTTGGGTACAGCCGGCGCCGCAGACTGGAACACAACACAACCGCTGGCTGGCTTATCAGACACAGCGAGGCCTGGCCAACATGAAACGGGTGAACCGCCTGCAGGGAGACTGGTGCTGCCGGCCGGAGAACATTCACTTGCTGGCTGAGCATCAGACACAGCAAGGTCCAGGTGGCGCGTAAACCGGCGAAGCGTGGGCAAAATGCCAGGAGAACACAGCCTGAAGCTGCCGCAGTAGCAGCGGCAGTAGCAGTAGCAGCAGCTTAAGCTGCAGTCAGAGCTGAGAAGCCGCCCCACTCGAGCAATGACAGGAGCCCTGCTGGCCGTGTGAACCATGCACTGTGGGCAAGATGCCAGAAAGAACAGGCTGGAGGCTGGAGCTAGGCTGGAGAACACTCACTCGCTGGCTGAGCATCAGACACAGCGAGGTCCAGGTGGCGCATAAACTGGCACAGCGCGGGCAATATGCCAGGGGAAACTTGTCCGGAACTGTTTTTATCATCTAAAAAACATTTCTAAACTCAGACTACTGGTGTCGAAGGCAGAACTTGAGATGATTATTCATGCTTAT
>NW_024584320.1:11679-18567 GCF_018398535.1 Haplochromis burtoni
CGGCAGGGCCCGCTCAGTGAGCTGACACCCCCTGCAAGTCACGTCCCTGGCTGCACTGCAGCACCGGGCTGTCTTCCCCTGGTGTGTTGCCTGCATTTGCCGGCTTATGCGCCAGTTAGACCTCGCTGCGGTGAGTGAGCGTTCTCTGGACAGTCGGGGAGCTGACGCTTCCCAACTGTCCAGTGTCTCATCAGGCCCATTCTTGCTGGCCCCCTATCTATGGACGGCGCAGAGTGGCTGCTATGCCCTGGTGGTGAACCTTGGGTTGCTCCTCACTTGGCCCCTCAGTGGCCTGAGCCACCAGCACCTCGCCTGTCGTGGGTGGTGCAGGTCAGCTGCTCTACTCCTGGGACAGGCCTTGGGCCTCGGCCATCCACTGACCGCTGCAGCAAGCTCTCTCTCCCTGGCACTGTCACTTCCCAGTGCCAGGCAGGGCTCTGCTGTGACTTGACTTCTCCAGCTGGCGGCTCCACCTTCTTTTCTGGGGTGTCATCTGCATATCACAGCCAGCTGCTGTGCTCGAATGGCTTGTTAGGCTGTGTTGCCCTGGCTTTTGCCCGCATGTCGCCAGTTATATGTCAGTCGCACCTCGCTGCTGTGCTGATGCTCGCGCAGGATGTTCTCCAGCCTAGTGTAGCCTGTTCTTTGGCTTTGCCCGCAGTGCACGGTTCACACGGCCAGCAGGCTCCTGTTTTGCTGAGTGGGGCGGCTTCTCGCTCTGACTGCATCGTCCTGTAGACCCGCACATTTGGGCAATGTGCCAGACAGCGAGCCAGTGCCGCAGGCTGGAGAACTGCCAAATGATGGCCAAGCCGTCAGAATTAGCGAGGTCTGACTGGCGTAAGAACCGGCTAGGCGCAGGCAACAGTCCAGGACACACAGCCTGCAGCATTGCTGGCCACTAGGCCCAACTCAGTCAGGAAGGAGAAGGGCGGCTGGAGGACAGCTGAACCTAGGCTCCGAGTCCTCCCTGCCTCAACTGAACGCCAAGCTTCCTACACATCAACCTCCTGACAATCAAACCTCCACCAGCCCAGGCCTCAAGGAGGCAGGGCTATGGAAGGTAACGTTGTGGGAGGGCCCCAGAACCAGGCAGCCCAGACTGGACCCTACAGCAGTGGCAGCCAGACGGGATGGAAACTTCCTCAACATCAACCTCACGATAATCAACCTCACCGGCCCAGGCCTCGCAGAGACGGGGCCATGGGAGGGAATGCTGCAGCCATCATCCTCATGTAGCCTGAGAGGCACAGGATTGGGGTGGGCTCTCCATGCCCAGCCTGGCTGCAGCTGTCGTTTCAAGCTCCATCCCCTAGAGGGAGCGACAAAATGGCCACCAGCACAGCATAAGTAACCCACACAGCCCTGTAGTTCATGCCGCCCTGCCCAGGGAAGGCCCGAATGGCTAACGGGGGAGGGGCCAAAGGCAACTACTCCCGCCATGCACGGCAGCATCCAACTGCGGGCAAGGGGTCAAAAATGCCGGGAGGCAGGGCTCATTTACTCACTGCCTGCAATCAGGCCAACCAGGCAGCAGCGGCACCTTAAGTGCTGAGGCTGCATGATAGCAACAACCTTGAGGTCCACTCTACTAGATGGGACCTTAGGAAGGGCTAATTCCCACACCCGGCATGCTCCAATCACCAACAGGTAGCCGGCACTAGACACAACCTGAATTCCCCCTTCACTGTTTCTAAGCTCCTGCGTCACAGTGCTGACAGGTAAAAGAATATGCTTGGAACTCTGACACATCTCCCCAATGTAGCCGAGCTACGAGCCAAGCCCTGCTGGTCACGTTAACCCGCAAGCTGCGGGCGACACGCCAGACAGGCTAACCGGTTGGATTAACGATAGGCCGGCACAAACCGTAGCCTGTCTATTATGTTTATTCCCCACAATGTTAAGCAGGCCAACAGCGAACACTTGGAACGCTGAAGCCGTATCCCTGGTGTGTGAACACACATAGCAGCCGAGCTGCACACTCACACACACACACAACACAAGTGGAGATCAAACGATCACCCGTGTCACGTCCTCACAGCTGTTTTATATGTAAGCTGTGGGGTGTAGCCGGGCGTGCCAGGAGTGTCTTAAAGAAATATTCCACAGCCACGACCAAGAGGGGCCGTTCCCCGTACATATGGAATATGTAACGGTGTGGATAGATAGTCTCCATATGCTAGAGAAGATCAGCAAACACACAAACTGTGTGTGATACGTTTTTAAAGCAGGAATGTTTTCCAACATGTCCATATATGTAACTTACATCTTTATGATTCATTTTAGAGTTTCTAAAATCAGATCGTGGATCAGTGAGTGTGCTGCTGCTAATTCTGTGTTTTCCAAAAGTTTCATGAAAGTATCAGATTAGTTGAGGTTAAACTGGTTAGTTTGCAGGGCTGTGGTGAAGGTTACAGAGGTGCTCAGTGCAGAGTGTGGTCAGTGTTAGAGTGCACCAAGGTTAGCAGACGTCAAAGTCAATTTATGCCGATCCTTAAGTTCTCTTTTGAATGCTGGCGTTACAGAGTGCAGGCTTTGGATATCAGCTAAAGAGCTCATGTAACATCTGTTTATATGTTGTTGAACTGAGTGGTGACTGTGACGTGACACCAGCTGATCACAGCTGCAAAGGAAACTCCCAAAACAAATGACTGTGTGACTGAGTCTTTCCCATCATGTGTTCATTAATGAGCCTTACAGAGGTGCGTAGTTGTATTTATTAGCAGCAGGTTCCCCGTTTAAAGTCTTTATGCTAAGCTAACCATCTTCTGACATGAATGGACAGAATAAGGTCAATATTTTCATGTGACAGCACATCTTTGACAAATCAATGCTCTCAAAGAACGATGACTTTATACTCTTGGATGAAATTAAATTACTGTGATATCTGGTTTGATTGTTGTGCAGACAACTCTGTACTTTGCAGTTCAGCAATTTGTGCAACAGCTTGTTGTTTTTAAATGTTAAAATAAGTGAGGAAATATTTAAAAATATCTCTAGTGCACATAAATATTACACTTCACCTTCATCATCATATTACGCCTCAACAAAGTATAAACTTGCAGCAGTGACTCACTCTGATACGGAGGATGCAGCTGTCAGCACCCACTGGTCGGTGATCAGAGACCCTACAGAAAAAGTGTCTACAGCAGTGAACCAGGGCCAACTTCCTGGTGCAGCGTCACGAACAGCTAAACAGATCAGCCAGCACATTAAAACCACTCAGATAGATAAAACTGATCAACACTCTGCTGGGAGATCCTGAGCACTGACATTCATGTGGATGCTATTTTAACATTAGACTGTGGTTTACATGTGATCCACAGATGTTCCTCCTCTGTCTCAGAAAACTGGACGATTTTACAGAACAAAATCACAGTTTACAGAGAAAACAGAGTCTGAAACAAATGTGGACATCACAGTTTTATATGTGCTCATTACTGTACAGCTTACAGAAGAAAGACAAGGTTCAAATGTCTTTGGATGCTTACTGGGCTGCTGTGAGTCACAACCTGAAAATGAAAAAACACAGATAAACCTGTTAAACCTGTGAAAGTAAGCACTGATTGTTTTTTCCAACTCGAAGAACCTATCATGCTAAACACAACACTCTTAAGGGGGAGAGGATTGTAGATCTTTAGGTTTAGTTTCTATATTTAAAACAGCTTTTAAGAAAATCTGCATCTTTGCTGAGACAAAATCCAACTCTGTCATTGATGATGTTGATAATTTTGACAGAAAACCTTTAAACATTAACCTACAAGTTCATCTTCAAGTGACATGTCTTTGCTTTAAAGAAAGAAAACAACCAATCAAACAATTTAACAATTTTCTCACCTTTGCAGAAGAAAATGCTCACCACAGTGAAGCAGCACAAACTGTTGGAGAGCCATGGTTAACTGCACCTGTTTCAGGTCATCTTAGACTTCAAACATGTCAAATTTATGTCCAGTTCCTCCTGTTCCAGCAGTTATCGGGGCCCCACCAAAGAATCAGGTCAGACTCGTTGGTCTTTGTGCTTTTTTTGACTGCAGTTAAGCACGAGGCACTGAAATTTGGTGCAGGTTCATTTTTCAGTTCAGTTGTGTTTATCCAGCCCCAAATCACAACAACAGTCACCTGATGCTGCTTTATACTGTAAGGTAGACCCTAAAGTAGCAGGTGAGAGTCCCCACACAGCAGTGATGTGTGTAATGTCAGACAGTCAGTACTAAATAGTCATTAGAAGAAAGCACCCACAAACACACATACAAAGTCATGTTTTTATATTTTAGTGCTTTCCCGAGCTACTTAACGATAACTATCAAAAATGAATGCCTAACTCTAACCCTGAGCCCAAACCTAACCATAACCTCACCGTAACCCTGACACGAAAACAAAAATGCCTTCAAACTCCATTTTATCCCCATAAGGGCTCTTGTTCCCCACAGAGATATGTAAACATGTACACACACACACACACACACACCAAGAAGCAGGAGGGGGCAGATGAGTAAGAGAACAGCTGTTACAAAGACAAAAGCTGCAAAGGTGAGAAAAGGAGAGCGAGACAGTAAAATGGTGCTAAATCAAATTCAAATTCAAATTCAAATTTTATTTGTCACACACACACAACCATACACAGTATGACATGGGGGTGAAATGCTTGTAGCTGTACAATGCCCGACCATTAAATGACAGAAGAAAAGTTTTACAATATTTACAATTTACAGTTTACTACAAAAATTTACAAATTAACTTAGGAATTTACAGTAAAGAATGTGCAAATAGCAGAAGAGATTATAAAGATAAGGATTATAAATTATAGGAATTATAGGATTATAGGAGATGTGTGGTGACGTGTGTGAGAGTCCAGTCTTATAGTGACGTGTGTGGGAGAGTCCAGTCCTACACCTGGTTCAGGGCCCGAATAGCCTGGGGGAAGAAGCTCCTCCTCATTCTCTCTGTTTTGGCCTTAAGGGAGCGGAAGCACTTCCCAGACCTCAACAGTGAGAAGAGTCCATTGTTGGGATGGGAGAGGTCCATCATAATCTTCCTAGCTTTGGACTTGCACCGCTTGGTGTAGATAGACAGCAGGTCAGGGAGCTCTGATTGAATGATGCGTTCTGCCGAGCGCACCACCCTTTGCAGATCTCGTCTGTCCTGCTTGGTGCTGTTCCCAAACCAGGTGCAGATGTTTGCCATCAGGACGCTCTCAATGGTGCAGGAGTAGAAGTTCTTGAGCACCTTCAGTGGCAGATGGAAGTCTCTAAGTCTTCTGAGGAAGAAGAGACGCTGATGGGCTTTCTTAACCAGGGTGTTGATGTGACAGGACCATGACAGGTCCTGAGTGATGTGGACACCCAGGTATCGGAAACTGTCCACTCTCTCCACTGGCGTGCCACTGATGGTGAGGGGTTTGTAATTCCTCGCCTGCTTTGTAGTGAAGTCCACGATCAGCTCCTTAGTCTTGCTGATGTTTAGGAGGAGGTTATTCTCCTGGCACCAGGTCTCCAGGTTCCTAATCTCCTCCAGGTAGGCCGTCTCGATGTTTCTGCGCCTTGTAACCTTCCAGTGAGTATCAGGTGTGGGAGTTTAGGCAGCTAATGAGACACACATCACGTGTTAGTGTAGTAAGTGTGTTTTTGTGGTGTGGTTGTGGTGAATGTCTGAGGTCAGTGTGATTGATTTAAACTCAGCATCAGTGAATCTGAACAGTGAAAACAAACTGAGTCAGTAGTTTTAACCTGTCATTAATAAACAGGCTGAATATCCAGTTTGATCTGACTATGAAACGTGGTTTGGTGTGTTTACTGATCAGGAATAAAGTGAAAGGATCAGTGTTGTGTTCAGGTAACGTTTGATAAAATCAGACACATTATTATCAGAGACATGATGGCTGCTGCCAGAAGGACTTTAATCAAAGTGACGTCCTCTTTCTGAGTTAAACACAGAGCTGAATGTGTTTGCTTTCACTTCTTTATTCAGTTGTTCAGGTTCGAACGCTCTCAGCAGGTGTTTCTAACACTGACCTGGATTACTGAGAACCTTCACAGACATGTCGAACACAATATCCTATTATAACCATTAGAGCAGGGGTGTCGAACTCCAGGCCTCGAGGGCCGGTGTCCTGCAGGTTTTAGATCTCACCCTGGGTCATCATACCTGAGTTCATTACCAGGCCTCTGGAGAACTGCAAGACATGTTGAGGAGGTCATTTAGCCGTTTAAATCAGCTGTGTTGGATCAAGGACACATCTAAAACCTGCAGGACACCGGCCCTCAAGGCCTGGAGTTCGACACCTGTGCATTAGAGCATGCTATATGTTACAGGTCCTGCCAACCTCACTCACAACCATTCAGGGTGCTCACCAGCTCCTGTGCTGGCCTAACTGGCTTTTAAATTTCTTATGTTTGTTTTTAAATGCCTTCACAATCTGTGTAAACGTTATAAAAATGCATTTTGGGTCCATGTACACATAGCCTACTAGCCTCCGACAGACACGAGCTGCAAAGAGGCGTGTAGGACTGCAACTCTTCTTCACCGTCACAAATTTTCTTGAAAGCCACAAAGGAGCAACGCTGCTTTCAGTTAATACAGCTACACATCACTTACAACAAACAGATGCTCAGGCAAGAATTTTATTCATTGATTTGACTTTAAAACAATGAGGACACACATTTTATTGCAGTAATAAATTATTAACTGGAGACTTTCTTACTGATCATCCACAGAAGTCAGTTTGTATGAATCATGTTTTATCTGATGAAATCCTTGTTAGTACTGCAGCGTGTGTTAAGGGTGTGTCTAATTAACAAGTTGAGCTTTATTAAAACTTGAGGGGAGTAACAAAGATCACAAGAGGAAACAAGAAGTTATCAATAGGTTTTCAATTAATTTTGCTACACA
>NW_024584321.1:0-10802 GCF_018398535.1 Haplochromis burtoni
GGATCTGTCTCTAGTTCAGCCTCAAAGAAGGGTAAAGCACTGAGGGTTGCATAATGCTCATCCTGATTTTTAGTTTGAGCCCTTGTTATAGCAACATTGCACTCTTGCACTTCTCTCAACAGATCATAGATGACTGGGAGATCCTCCCCAAGAACTACAGGATAGGGCAGATTATCAGCTACACCAACCTTTAACAGATAGGGTGTCCCCTGCACTTTAATAAACAGATCAGCAGTAGGGTATGGTCTTTCATCACCATGTATACAGCAAACTGATATGGTTTCAGAGGGGCATGTGTAGTCTTTTGACACATATTTCCTGTGTACCAGAGTCCGTGTGCTGCCAGTGTCTATTAAAGCATTAATTTCTTGTCCATTAATCTTAACTGTGGGGATTTTATTTGACTGCTTTCTCTCAGATTTAATATCCACATTCTGGTGAGGCACAAAACACATCTGAGATAATTTTCTTTGATTATTAGGACACATGGGCTTAGTGTGACCTTCCTGTCCACAAAGGTAGCACACTGGTGGCCTTTTACCTGGCTTCGAGGTATTCAGAGGCTGCGTTTCCCTTGTAAAGGGCTTACCCACACCCGTCGCTGACCTCTGAGGATGCTGAGGGGGTTGCGACCGACGTGAATCTCTGGCAGCCTTCCATGCACTGTTGCCCCATGGCTGACTCTTACTTCGGGCAGCTACAAACACATCAGCCAGGGTGGCGGCCTCTGCAGCAGACTTTGGATTATGCTCCTTAATCCAGACCTGAAGCTCAGGACACAGCATTCTTAAAAACTGCTCCAAGATAATAATTTCACCAACTTCTTTTATAGTTCTGTTCTTAGGCTGAATCCATTTCTCATAAAGTTCTTTCAGTCTTGCATACAGTTCCTTGGGACTCTCATCAAAAACTTCAAGACAGCGAAATCGTTGCCTGTATGTTTCTGGGTTTATATCATATTTTTGCAAAATGGCAGCTTTTACCTTCTCATATTGCAGTGAATCGTCCACATCCATATTAACATAGGCACTTCGAGCCTTACCAGTGAGAAGAGGAATGAGGTGAAAAATCCAGTCTGACTCTGGCCAGCGACAAGCAGCTGCAATTCTCTCAAAAGTGGTCAGAAAATGTTCAACATCATCTTCAACAGCTAGTTTCTCCAGTTTAGGATGATGAATATGCACAGACTGACCTGTTAATATGGAGGCTGAGCCAGAACCCTCATGCTGAGATGTTGCTTGTGTCTGATAATCAGCTGAAGTTTCAACAGGCTCTGGATCAGTTGATGTGGGCTCTGGAAGTGGGGTGGTTCTGGCCTGCACTTCCATTTGCAAAAGCCGAAACTGGTGTTGCAAACTCTTAAAACGCTGTTCTTGCAGTATAGCATCCTCTCTCTGCTTTTTATCTCGAACTTCCTGTTGTCCCATGAAAGCCTGAAGAATCCCAGCAATATCAAGGAGAGTTGGCTCCCTGGTATCCTCTCCTTCAGTGTCTCCAGCCACAACTGAAATTCCTTCTTCCATCTCCTTCTCCCTCTCTGGCTGCTGCAAGGCCTCTTTGGCCTCCATTTTATTCCCTCTCTTTGGGCGCACAGCATTCTGCATGGCTCAAAAAGTTTGTCAGGGGAGAAAAAAGGGCAGAAAAATGCAAAAAAAAAAAAAAAATCCTGTCTCCTCAACTGAAGGATCCCACTTCTGACACCACATGTGATGGACCGAGTTGAAAAACAGGAGGAGCCCAGGAATTATTAGAAAAATATAGTTTCCATTTATTTAACCCCCAAAAATTATATTTACAAGACTAATAAATGTTGAGCTCATAAAAGAGGTCAAAGAAACAAAACTGAACTCAGGCAAAAACTGCAACCTTAACAAACCAAATGACTGCCCAAACATACATAATTGACCTAAACATGAAATGACATACAAGGGTATATATAATGGCTGATCAGACCATTGTGACACATGAGGGGTAACAAACAAAACACAATCATAAATCACAAACGATGCAGTACAATCTAGTTTGTTAATAAACTAAACACTAAAGAAGAAAATCAAAAACCCCATTAAACCCTAAACTCAAATATTTAATTAAATACAAATACTTTGTTTTTAAAGTAAAGAAAACACACATTCCCCCCTTCAGCAGGAAGTGGTGGTGTGGTCCAATTATCTTCCTTTGTATTTAATGGTTTCAAACCCTGGCTACCATCTTTTGTCCAGCAACTCCCAGGGATGATGGCAGGTAAGAAATAAAAAGACAAAGGTTAGTCAGAAAGCAAAGAAATGAAGTAGTATGAATACATAAGTAAACTAAATGTGCGCGCTTACAAATAGAACAAATGTATCCAAACCAATCAATAAAGTTATTGGCAACTAAAATGTATTACCATGTTCAAAATGAAGAATGAAAATACAAAAGTTACCGACTTTAGAGTGTGGCCACGGGTTTGGCCATCACAGTTGGCTGATATGGATGTCCGCCTGAGTGAGGTAGAGTTGGATGTCTTGAGACCAAAAACCACACACTATATTCGGAGCACATAGCGCACAGTCATAAATCCCCCCTAATTTTGGTATGATCCGAGCTCAGGCACTGGGCGACTGAGCACAGCACTTACGCGTGTGAGCGAGGGGGGAGAAGCTGCTGCCTGCGAGTTTGCTGTAGGAGAAGCGCAGCCAGGCAGAGGAGAGCTTAAGTTCGACCAGGTACCAAAGCAAATCATTCGTACTGTACAAATAATGTAAATATGACGGTGAATCACAAAAGATTGATATCAAACTGATCATTTGACCCATATTACGTTACTTGCTCTTCCAGATGGCGAAATGAAAAGCCGCACAACAACAATGCTGTTTCTTTAAAGAGTCTTTGCTCACATGTGTGTTTATTTCATATATTCAGTTGTTTCCTTCCACGGCTAAACAAACTCTCTAAACTGGTTTCAGTTATGTCACGACTGGGGCAGCAGCCATGTGATGAATAAATGAGGACCCAAGATGCAGACGGTGATGGAGATGCGAGTGGAGGTTTATTTACAGTAAAAATAACAGAAGTGAGGGCAGGACTTAACATAAACCTAAACTGCGTGAAACTAACAAACAAACCTGGAACATAAGGTCAGCGGGAGAAACTCAGAGATGGCAGATGAGGACGGCAGAACAGGGAGACGTAGAGAAACATAGGGAATGAACACAGACGACGCGACGAGGTGCACAGGCAGACACGCAGTGTAAATACACACACCAGGTAATTAGGAAATGGCAGACAGGCGGGGACACAGCTGGAACTAATGGTCATAACGAGACAAACCTACAAAGTAAAACAGGAAACACACAGACTGTTTTACACTACCAACTGGGGACACGAACAGAACACAGAGGGGAGTCACAGGTAGGGATGATAGAAACGCACAACTCAAACCCTAAGAACAAATACAAAATCAGAATAAACTAGAACAATGATAATAATAAACTTAAAGTGCTGGGTCACCGACCCAGGACCATGACAAGTTATGTACAGATGAACACAGCAATGGACATAAGGAGCTTGTTTCAAAGAAAAAACTCTGGTAGATGTTATTTTATATATTATTCTTTGTATGTTGTTCAGTATATTTCTATGCAAAACAAGAGGAATTTCTATACACAGCAGTATATTCACAGCTGAAACCAGATATTTACACTTTAGGGAGAAAACATAAAAACATTTTTTTACTGTACAACATCAGTTTAGAGTAAACTTGTTTTGTTTTGGATAAATAAATATTGAAATATCTTTTGACTTAGTTAAATGTCAGAATAAAGAGAGACAGAGCTTCTATTTTTATCACTTTCATCAAATCAGCACGATCCTTAGGTGATCCACATGCTCTTCCCAAGTTCCACTGAAAACAACAACATCATCAAGGTACGCACAGGTGAATGCTGAGAGCCCACAGAGTACCTTATCCATTAGCCTTTGAAATGTTGCTGGGGCCCCATGCAGACCAAATGGCAAGACTGTGAACTCAAACAATCCCCACGGAGTACGCAATGCTGTCAAGTCTTGAGACCGTTTAGTGAGAGGTACTTGCCAGTATCCCTTGGAGAGATCAATGGTCGTTAGATATTTTGCCTTCCCCAAACGCTCAATGAGATCGTCAATGCGTGGCATCGGGTAAGAGTCAAATTTTGATATGGAATTGAGGTACCTGAAGTCGATGCAAAACGTATCGTGCTATCCTTTTTCGGAGCCAACACAACAGGGTTGCACCACTCACTTGTTGAAGGTTGGATGATTCCAAGAGACAGCATGAGGTCCACCTCCTCCTTTAACTCCACCAGGAAGCGTTCCGGTATCCTGTAACTCATACGCTTCACAGCTGCATCAGGTTTTAAAACAATGTCATGCTCCACCAGACTCGTGCGACCTGGGTACTTTTGAAATAGGTCTGAATTAATCAGAGGCGTTACCTGAGACTGTTGCTCACTGGTGAGATGGCTCAGGTCCAGGACAGAGACTGTTACTGAAGGCAAGTAGTCATTAACTTCTTCCTCCTCATCCATGCTGTGAATAAGCAAACCCTCTGTTTTATTCTCAGTGCGTGGAATCCATTCCTTAAGAAGGTTAACATGGAGCACTCTACTCCCTCGCTGGAGACCTGGTGTAGAAACTTTGTAGGTAGTAGGTCCAAGTTTCTTCTGTACTTCAAAGGGTCCCTGCCACTTTGCCAGCAACTTGCTGTCAGAAGTTGGCAACATTACCAAAACCTTCCTGCCAGGGACAAAACTCCTGTGGCGAGCTTTTGTATCAAACAAAGTCTTTTGTTGCGTCTGAGCAGCTGCCATATGGCTCTGACCCAGTTCACTCATCTGCTGAAGCTTTTCTCTCATATGAATGACAATGAAATAACATTGACGATTCCTCTTTACCTTGCTCTCCCTCCCATGAGTCCTTTAGCAGGGTCAATGGGCCTCTCACCTCATGGCCATAAAGAAGCTCAAATGGGGAGAAGCCAGTGGAGGCTTGAGGAACTTCCCTGTAGGCAAAAAGGAGGTATGGCAGCCACTGGTCCCAATCAGACCCTGTATCATTGACTAACTTTTGGAGCATTTGTTTGAGAGTTTGGTTGAAGCGCTCCGTCAGTCCATCTGTCTGTGGGTAATAAAGGGTGTACCACATCGAGCCGTACAGTTATAGCTCTTCAACGCTCGTGACAATTAGGCCCTGGTAGTGAATTTGTGGGAGAGTACCCGAGCGTGGTAATCAGAATGAGGAAGCTACAGTTTTTGCTTTAACAGTTTTTAATGGAAAGACTTCAGGATACCTCGTAGCATAGTCTGTAATGACTAGCATAAAGCGATTTCCAGATTTACTTTTTTCTACAGGACCAACTACGTCCATGCCAAGACGCTGAAATGGTATACCAATGATTGGGAGAGGTTGGAGTGGTGCTTTGGTGGGGACTCTAATTGAAGTCTTCTGACATTGAGGACAACTCCTGCAAAACATAGCAACATCTGAGCGCAAACCAGGCCAGAAAAAGTATCGCTTGATGCGAGCGGTGGTCTTATGCTTCCCTAGGTGGCCAGCCCAGGGAATGGAGTGCCCCAAAGTAAGCACTGTTTCACGGGCTACTTTAGGGACCACTAACTGTTTAACCTGGCCGTGCTGGTGGTATAAAATGCCATCTTGCAGAATGTACAGCTCTTTATTTGTGTCAGATTCAACAGAGTCCTTTTCCTTAGCCCTCAGCAACATGGCAGACAAAGTTGGATCAGCCTGCTGCATTTGTCTGATGTTCGTAGGTACTGAAAAACCTAAAGGCATATCTGGAGCAGCCTGAACTGATGTCTTTCCAACAGTGTGTTGAAATTTTTCACGTCTTCTTTGACTGCGTGGCTTCCGAGACTTCCCGGGATCTGTCTCTAGTTCAGCCTCAAAGAAGGGTAAAGCACTGAGGGTTGCATAATGCTCATCCTGATTTTTAGTTTGAGCCCTTGTTATAGCAACATTGCACTCTTGCACTTCTCTCAACAAATCATAGATGACTGGGAGATCCTCCCCAAGAACTACAGGATAGGGCAGATTATCAGCTACACCAACCTTTAACAGATAGGGTGTCCCCTGCACTTTAATAAACAGATCAGCAGTAGGGTATGGTCTTTCATCACCATGTATACAGCAAACTGATATGGTTTCAGAGGGGCATGTGTAGTCTTTTGACACATATTTCCTGTGTACCAGAGTCCGTGTGCTGCCAGTGTCTATTAAAGCATTAATTTCTTGTCCATTAATCTTAACTGTGGGGATTTTATTTGACTGCTTTCTCTCAGATTTAATATCCACATTCTGGTGAGGCACAAAACACATCTGAGATAATTTTCTTTGATTATTAGGACACATGGGCTTAGTGTGACCTTCCTGTCCACAAAGGTAGCACACTGGTGGCCTTTTACCTGGCTTCGAGGTATTCAGAGGCTGCGTTTCCCTTGTAAAGGGCTTACCCACACCCGTCGCTGACCTCTGAGGATGCTGAGGGGGTTGCGACCGACGTGAATCTCTGGCAGCCTTCCATGCACTGTTGCTCCATGGCTGACTCTTACTTCGGGCAGCTACAAACACATCAGCCAGGGTGGCGGCCTCTGCAGCAGATTTTGGATTATGCTCCTTAATCCAGACCTGAAGCTCAGGACACAGCATTCTTAAAAACTGCTCCAAGATAATAATTTCACCAACTTCTTTTATAGTTCTGTTCTTAGGCTGAATCCATTTCTCATAAAGTTCTTTCAGTCTTGCATACAGTTCCTTGGGACTCTCATCAAAAACTTCAAGACAGCGAAATCGTTGCCTGTATGTTTCTGGGTTTATATCATATTTTTGCAAAATGGCAGCTTTTACCTTCTCATATTGCAGTGAATCGTCCACATCCATATTAACATAGGCACTTCGAGCCTTACCAGTGAGAAGAGGAATGAGGTGAAAAATCCAGTCTGACTCTGGCCAGCGACAAGCAGCTGCAATTCTCTCAAAAGTGGTCAGAAAATGTTCAACATCATCTTCAACAGCTAGTTTCTCCAGTTTAGGATGATGAATATGCACAGACTGACCTGTTAATATGGAGGCTGAGCCAGAACCCTCATGCTGAGATGTTGCTTGTGTCTGATAATCAGCTGGAGTTTCAACAGGCTCTGGATCAGTTGATGTGGGCTCTGGAAGTGGGGTGGTTCTGGCCTGCACTTCCATTTGCAAAAGCCGAAACTGGTGTTGCAAACTCTTAAAACGCTGTTCTTGCAGTATAGCATCCTCTCTCTGCTTTTTATCTCGAACTTCCTGTTGTCCCATGAAAGCCTGAAGAATCCCAGCAATATCAAGGAGAGTTGGCTCCCTGGTATCCTCTCCTTCAGTGTCTCCAGCCACAACTGAAATTCCTTCTTCCATCTCCTTCTCCCTCTCTGGCTGCTGCAAGGCCTCTTTGGCCTCCATTTTATTCCCTCTCTTTGGGCGCACAGCATTCTGCATGGCTCAAAAAGTTTGTCAGGGGAGAAAAAAGGGCAGAAAAATGCAAAAAATAAAAAAAAATAAAAAAAAATCCTGTCTCCTCAACTGAAGGATCCCACTTCTGACACCACATGTGATGGACCGAGTTGAAAAACAGGAGGAGCCCAGGAATTATTAGAAAAATATAGTTTCCATTTATTTAACCCCCAAAAATTATATTTACAAGACTAATAAATGTTGAGCTCATAAAAGAGGTCAAAGAAACAAAACTGAACTCAGGCAAAAACTGCAACCTTAACAAACCAAATGACTGCCCAAACATACATAATTGACCTAAACATGAAATGACATACAAGGGTATATATAATGGCTGATCAGACCATTGTGACACATGAGGGGTAACAAACAAAACACAATCATAAATCACAAACGATGCAGTACAATCTAGTTTGTTAATAAACTAAACACTAAAGAAGAAAATCAAAAAACCCATTAAACCCTAAACTCAAATATTTAATTAAATACAAATACTTTGTTTTTAAAGTAAAGAAAACACACATTCCCCCCTTCAGCAGGAAGTGGTGGTGTGGTCCAATTATCTTCCTTTGTATTTAATGGTTTCAAACCCTGGCTACCATCTTTTGTCCAGCAACTCCCAGGGATGATGGCAGGTAAGAAATAAAAAGACAAAGGTTAGTCAGAAAGCAAAGAAATGAAGTAGTATGAATACATAAGTAAACTAAATGTGCGCGCTTACAAATAGAACAAATGTATCCAAACCAATCAATAAAGTTATTGGCAACTAAAATGTATTACTATGTTCAAATGAAGAATGAAAATACAAAAGTTACCGACTTTAGAGTGTGGCCACGGGTTTGGCCATCACACACCCCCCCACTTCTGGATCTTCCATCAGGCAGCGAGAGAGGTAATCAGCAATGGCATTGTCTTTACCAGGGATATAGTGAACCTTAAACCGGTATGGCTGCATAGCCAGATACCACCTGGTGATTCTCCCATTAGTGTCTTTCATTCTCTCCAGCCACTGCAGGGCTTTGTGGTCAGTTTGAAGGATGAATTCTCTTCCCAGCAAATAATACTTGAAAGAGTCAAGTGCCCATTTAATGGCCAAGGCTTCCTTCTCAACCGTTGCGTAGCGGCTCTCCCTTGGTAGCAGCTTACGGCTGATGTAGGCGACAGGATGTCGATCCTCTGGTGGTCCCTGCAGAAGCACTGCTCCCAAACCCCTTTCAGAAGCATCAGTCTGCAATGTAAAGTCTTTTGTGAAATCTGGTGAGTGCAGAACGGGGTCCTTACTCAGGGACTGGCGAAGGTCTTTGAAAGCTGCAACGGCTTCAGCTGTCCACCGAATCTTATTGGGACATCTTGAGCCAATCCTGTCCGTCAGTGGGGCTGCTCTAGCTGAGAAGTTGGGAATGAATCTGTTGTAGAACGCAGCCATGCCGAGGAAGGATCACAGCTGTTTCCTGGTTTGTGGAAGAGGACATGATGCAATTGCATTAATTTTGTCAACCTGTGGTTTAATTGTCCCACCTCCAACAGTAAACCCGAGGTACTGGACTTCAGTCCTAGCAAGAGCACACTTTGTTGGATTGATGGTAAGGCCTGC
Organism: Haplochromis burtoni; assembly: GCF_018398535.1. Classification (NCBI taxonomy): domain Eukaryota; kingdom Metazoa; phylum Chordata; class Actinopteri; order Cichliformes; family Cichlidae; genus Haplochromis; species Haplochromis burtoni. The sequence continues at coordinate 9,113 of NW_024584321.1, forward strand.
GGAACACAGCCGATCCAGCACGATCCTTAGGTGATCCACATGCTCTTCCCAAGTTCCACTGAAAACAACAACATCATCAAGGTACGCACAGGTGAATGCTGAGAGCCCACAGAGTACCTTATCCATTAGCCTTTGAAATGTTGCTGGGGCCCCATGCAGACCAAATGGCAAGACTGTGAACTCAAACAATCCCCACGGAGTACGCAATGCTGTCAAGTCTTGAGACCGTTTAGTGAGAGGTACTTGCCAGTATCCCTTGGAGAGATCAATGGTCGTTAGATATTTTGCCTTCCCCAAACGCTCAATGAGATCGTCAATGCGTGGCATCGGGTAAGAGTCAAATTTTGATATGGAATTGAGGTACCTGAAGTCGATGCAGAAACGTATCGTGCTATCCTTTTTCGGAGCCAACACAACAGGGTTGCACCACTCACTTGTTGAAGGTTGGATGATTCCAAGAGACAGCATGAGGTCCACCTCCTCCTTTAACTCCACCAGGAAGCGTTCCGGTATCCTGTAACTCATACGCTTCACAGCTGCATCAGGTTTTAAAACAATGTCATGCTCCACCAGACTCGTGCGACCTGGGTACTTTTGAAATAGGTCTGAATTAATCAGAGGCGTTACCTGAGACTGTTGCTCACTGGTGAGATGGCTCAGGTCCAGGACAGAGACTGTTACTGAAGGCAAGTAGTCATTAACTTCTTCCTCCTCATCCATGCTGTGAATAAGCAAACCCTCTGTTTTATTCTCAGTGCGTGGAATCCATTCCTTAAGAAGGTTAACATGGAGCACTCTACTCCCTCGCTGGAGACCTGGTGTAGAAACTTTGTAGGTAGTAGGTCCAAGTTTCTTCTGTACTTCAAAGGGTCCCTGCCACTTTGCCAGCAACTTGCTGTCAGAAGTTGGCAACATTACCAAAACCTTCCTGCCAGGGACAAAACTCCTGTGGCGAGCTTTTGTATCAAACAAAGTCTTTTGTTGCGTCTGAGCAGCTGCCATATGGCTCTGACCCAGTTCACTCATCTGCTGAAGCTTTTCTCTCATATGAATAACATGAAATAACATTGACAGATTCCTCTTTACCTTGCTCTCCCTCCCATGAGTCCTTTAGCAGGGTCAATGGGCCTCTCACCTCATGGCCATAAAGAAGCTCAAATGGGGAGAAGCCAGTGGAGGCTTGAGGAACTTCCCTGTAGGCAAAAAGGAGGTATGGCAGCCACTGGTCCCAATCAGACCCTGTATCATTGACTAACTTTTGGAGCATTTGTTTGAGAGTTTGGTTGAAGCGCTCCGTCAGTCCATCTGTCTGTGGGTAATAAGGGGTTGTCCGCACACTCCTGATGCCTAACAGCTTATAGACCTCTTTCAACAGTGTGGACATAAAATTAGTGCCCTGGTCAGTTAAAATCTCCTGTGGGAATCCAACCCTTGAGAACAGTTGAATCAATGAGGAAGCTACAGTTTTTGCTTTAACAGTTTTTAATGGAAAGACTTCAGGATACCTCGTAGCATAGTCTGTAATGACTAGCATAAAGCGATTTCCAGATTTACTTTTTTCTACAGGACCAACTACGTCCATGCCAAGACGCTGAAATGGTATACCAATGATTGGGAGAGGTTGGAGTGGTGCTTTGGTGGGGACTCTAATTGAAGTCTTCTGACATTGAGGACAACTCCTGCAAAACAT
>NW_024584321.1:10827-18561 GCF_018398535.1 Haplochromis burtoni
ACTCTTAAAGTTAACAAGTATGTTTTTATATTTATCAACCTAAAAAAATAAACATTTAGTCTGATTTGATGTTACAGAGAGGGAGAGAGACCTTTGACCTTTGACACACCTTTATTATATCAATGCCTCAACTTACAACCATAACCAAAAATGAATGCCAAATCAACATATGAACGACCCTCCCCTCCCACACCAACCCCACCCAAATACAATAAACACACAAAAAAAGAAAACAAAACCAGAAGACACTCCATTCGGCTTTCTTCAAACATTCAGAACTAAATTATCGTCAGTGATATTACACAAAACTCCATTAATGCCCCAAATAGAGACAAACTCTTCAATGTTGGACACCATCTTGTAATAAACAAACTCTACTTTCAGACGTGCACCTACTAACCCTTCAAACATAATCTCTAAATGAACAGATCCTGTTCCCTTCATTTTGTTCCTCCTTGTGAGCCATATACTCATCTTTGCCTGACTTATTAAAAAATTAATCAAGCCAACCTTCCTACGCTGTGCTGCAGAGTACCTCGGACCCAGGATAAAGAGACCCTCCTCCAAAACAAGGCCAGCAAGCCTGGAACAGCCTAGCCACAGGTGCTGCAGTGTTTCCTCAGTCAGACAGAAAGGACAGTGGTTCCCTGTTCGTGGATCCATATGTGCCACGTGTCTGTTCGTAGCCATGGCCCCATGCACTATTCTCCACTGGAGATCCGCACTGCGTTTCTCTATGGGAGGTTTGTACAGGGACCTCCAGCTGCCCCTTGGAGATGACCCCGGAGCCAACACACCTGACCACTCCGACTCCAGAACACCAGCCAACAATCCCCTGTTCAGCACCTTTACAGCCACCTCATATATAGCCTTCTTAGAGATCTTTGACAGGTCACCCAGAACAGGTGTTCGGAAGGAAAGAAGAGAGCCTCCCTCCACATCCTTCTCCCCAACTGCGGCACAAACAGACAACGAAGGAAAGTCAGCTGAACTTGGTTGACCACCTGCAGAGCGAGTTCCCAGCGCAGCCCTTACAAGTCCAGGAAGACCACCCATGACTTCTTCCACCAGCTTCTCCAGAAAGCGCAGAGACCTGACCCCAGTCTCCTGAGCCAGCTTGGCAGCCGTTTTCCATTGCCCCGCCGTCCTCGGGCCCACCAGCTTGGTAAGACCAGCATTGACGAGGAACCTTTGCACACTAACAGTGCTGAGCATCCTGCCTGACACCAAGGGATTGTAAAAAAGAGGCTCCTCACCAACATCACCATAAAATTGAGAACAGTCTCTCAAGGTCCTTTATTCTGTGAAGTAGCGTAGTTGCTGTCTTGAACCAGGGTGGTTGTTGTCTTTGATAAAGATAACGCTGTGCTGTCTGAAGACAGAACGCTGTGATACGGCTGCGAAGGTCAATCAAACTCTGACCCCCCACTGACACAGGTAGAGACAGGACAGCAGACCTGATCCAATGAAACCCTCCTCCAAAGAAATTAACCAGTCTTTGTTGTATCTCCTTGATAAGAGAGGCTGGAGCTTCAACAACAGTGGCACGGTGCCAGAGTACAGAAGCAGCCAGGTTGTTAACAACCAGAGTCCTTCCCCTGCAAGATAACTGTAGCAGGACCCAAGTCCTTCGAGACAACCGGGCAGCAATGTTTTCAATAACACCCTCCCAGTTCTTCCCCTGAAAGGATCAGTTCCCAAAAACACTCCCAAACACTTCAGTCCCTCCCTGTTCCACTGTAATTCTGCCGGTAACACCGGCTCCTCTTCATCATCCCACCCTCCCAAAATGAAACCTTCACACTTTGACCAGTTAACCTTCGCGGAGGATGCTCGCTCATACAAATCCAGTGTCTGTCTGAGTGTGGTAATATCACATATTGACTGGTTATAAAAACCGTAACATCATCAGCATAAGCTGACAATTTTACTGGACTTCCTGCTTCATCAAAGGTAAAACCTGAGAGTCCCTGTCTAAGATGGTGTGCTGATGGCCTGCTGTGTTAAAGGAAGAAGGGCAAAACCCTGCTGCTGTGGAGCAACAAACGGTGGAAAATTTAAGCACTAATGGCTCACCTTCTTTTGCTACTCCATCTTCTCCTCGTTCAAGACAAGAAGTATTACTCAAGGTACGTTTGGCTAAATTACAATTGGAGGCTCAGGATAAAGCCCAAGCTCGTCAGGCAGAGTTGGAACTTCGCAGGTTGGAGTTGGAAGGAGAGACAGAAAAGTTGTTAAAGCTGAAAAGGTTGGAGCTGGAGTTGCAGATTGAAAGGGAGGTCAGACTGCATCAGTTGGAGTTACAGGCACAGACTTCAAGAAGCACTACTACTCAACCTAGTTCTGCAAATTCATCTGTTGGTGAAACAACCTCCTCCCATGTAAACCCAGGTGGTTTCAATGTGAGTAAAAACATTGTGTTGGTACCTCCATTTCGTGAATCAGAAGTTGATACATATTTCAATGTGTTTGAACATGTTGCTGCATCATTGCACTGGCCGAGAGAAGTTTGGCCATTGCTTCTTCAGTGCAAATTGGTAGGCAAAGCACAAGAAGTCTGTTCTGCTTTGTCTTTGGAAGAAAGTTTGAAATATGATTTAGTGAAGTCTGCTATCCTTGCTGCTTATGAACTTGTTCCCGAAGCGTATAGGCAACGCTTTCGCAATCACAAAAGAACAGCAAATCAGACTTTTGTAGAGTTTGCTCGTGAAAAAGCTACTCTTTTTGATAGATGGATAACAGCAAGTAAAGTTCCCGACTACAACTCCTTACGTGAACTAACCCCCTAACCCTAACCTTCATTTAAAACTCTTTGGGGACATGCCTTCCCGTACTACTGTAATAGAGCACGGCATTGATGTTGGAAATGCAGTGCCTATTAAGCAGCATGCTTACCGTGTGAATATGGCTAAAAGAGAAATGATAAACAAAGAAGTAGACTACCTTCTGAAGCATGGATTGGCTATCCCAAGCTATAGTCCATGGAGCTCTCCGTGCCTGGTTACGCCAAAATCAGATGGAACACCTCGCTTTTACACAGATTTCCTCAAGGTAAATGCAATAACAGTGCCTGATTCCTTCCCACTGCCCCATATTGAGGACTGAATTGACAGCGTCGGATCTGCTGCTTATGTGAGTAAGCTTGACCTTCTTAAAGGTTATTGGCAAGTACCTCTGACAGAAAGAGCATCAGAAATCTCAGCTTTCGTAACACCTGATCACTTTTTACAATATACAGTCATGGCATTTGGAATGAGAAATGCTCCTGCTACCTTTCAGAGGTTAATGTTAACTGTATTATCTGGTGTGGCAAACTGTAGTGTTTATCTTGATGATGTGGTCATCTATTCTTCAAACTGGTCAGAGCATGTCGACACTTTAACCACTGTGTTCAAGCGTTTAGCTGATGCTTCCTTGACCCTCGACTTGGCTAAATGCAAGTTTGGTAAGGCTACAGTGACCTACCTTGGAAAGGAAGTAGGGCAGGGCAAGGTTCGCCCTATCAGTGCAAAGGTTACTGCCATCCTCAACTTTCCTGTGCCAACAACACGCCGTGAGCTGCGCAGATTTCTGGGGATGGTTGGTTACTACAGGTGTTTCTGTAGGAATTTTTCTGAAGTCGTAACACCACTGACAAACCTGTGCAGCCCGAAGGTACCATTCATTTGGAGTCCTGCGTGTCAACATGCTTTTGAATGTGCAAAAGGTCTTCTGTCGAGTTCACCTGTTCTTGTCGCTCCAGACTTTTCTAAACCTTTCAAGCTTGAAGTGGATGCCAGTGAGGTGGGGGCTGGAGCTGTTCTTCTTCAGGATGATGGACAAGGAGTGAGTCATCCTGTCTGCTTCTTTGGAAAGAAGTTCGATGCTCATCAAAGACGGTACTCGACAATTGAAAAGGAGACTCTGGCCATGCTTCTGGCTCTTCAGCATTTTGACGTGTATGTGGGATCTACTTCCCAACCTGTAGAGGTCTTCACTGATCACAATCCTCTCGTTTTCCTCTCTTGTATGTATAACAACAATCAACGATTGATGAGGTGGGCTTTAATTTCACAAAACTACAACATTGAAATAAAGCATAAGAGAGGATGTGAAAATATTGTGGCCGATGCCCTCTCAAGAATGTGATGGTGTAAGGTTAACAAACTTATACGTTTGTTTTTCTGGGTGGGGATGTTACATCCCCCAGGAGGATGTCTCTTCTCCCTACTAACCCTTTGTTTTGTCCAGGCTCCACCTCCTCTGTCCTGATTGGATGCTGCGCAGAGTCCGGCTAATTGGTAACCAGCAGAGCACTATTTAAGGCCTGTGGAGCTGTGCTTCTGTGCCCTCTGGCCATTTTGGTTGCCATACCTGTGCAGGCTTTGTAACTTGTATGAGCCTGAACCCACATCCCATCACCGGGAGATGTAACAAGGACACACATACATGAGCATAACACAACACACAACACAAATCTAAGATGAAAAACAACCAAAAGAGACTTTAAAGTGGTCGCCATGATGATTCTACTTTAGAAACATGAGCAGGTAGAAATGGAGGCATCAGTGTGACTGCTCATCACTGCCTTTGTTACCTGTTGAAGACTGGGTCTGGCTGCTGGGCTGGCATCAACATGCACTCACATTTAAAATAAGCATACTGTCTGTGCTGTCCGTGTGTGTTAGCAATATCATTTGGTTGTTTCTGTCCTGAATGCATTTGACTCTTCACCGTTGCACTCTTGTCCTTTTTCTACAATAAACGTAAAAGAAATGTTTCTCCCAGTGATGCATTCTGCCATTATTAGTTGATTTGGGTTCAAGGGGTCACCGTTCTCCTAAGGTGGATTTAATGACTGAATTACTAACTGCACCGTCGTGATGATAGCTTTGATTGACAGCTGTGGTAACAGAAACTCCTTATCTCTGTTTGGAAATTGCAGATAGTGTAGGAATGCTGAGAGTAGATCCAGCATTTACTACTTCCCATACTGTACCCACGACTGCCTGCTTCTAACTGACAACATGAGGTGTTCTTCAGTAAACTGGACTAAACAACATTAGGACCTGAGGTATTGTGCACTTTTTCAGAAATCACACTTTTAACTTAAAAAGCTAAACGTGTAGTTTTTAAGCTCATGAGTAAATCAACACCATTAGCTAAGATGAGCACTCAGCTATTAAGGAGAAAAGCTGGTATTGGAGCCGTTTACATAAAATAATTTACCCAGACTAAAAAAATCACTCTGCTGTGCTTGAATGTTAATTAAAAGTCAATGCTGTACTTCAAACATTGGCTCTGCTGCTCAGAGTGTGTTGAAGTGAAGGATGTTAAGACCTGCAGTAGCTGTATGTATGGACAGCAACAGCAAGTTTTAAAAAGCGTGCCTTTCGACAATCCCTTAATAACATGGGATTTTACACAATATTAACCTAAGATGAATTACTGAGACGCCTGAAAATGCTCTCACAGTATTTATCTTTTGTGGCCGATAGAAACACACTGCCTGTAATATTTTAGTTTCTACTGTTAGCTGATTGGACCATGCTCTTCTGGACAGAGACCTCGTAAGTTGTATCTGGAATCTGCTGGAGCTACCCAGTTTGATGGGTCACTGCCCTGAGTGTTCTGATTAACAGTTGCTGTCATCTTCAACATCTTCTCTAGCTTTATATATATGTATTTATATAATAATATTAGAGCCCTAACCCTGTTTCAGGTGTAGCAGTGCAGTGTGGGGAACAGGATCACTCGTATATGTCTCTTTTCTTTTCTGTGCACGCTGTGATCAGCTGATCTGTGCTGCTGCTTCAATATTTTCTGCTCATTGTGCTTTTAACCAAATTCAAAAAGATTTGAGCATTTGTTACATGAATGACATGGCTGATTTTCCAACCCTTAGATCCTATAAAGCTAATATAAAAGGTAAGTGAATCTAACCGACATCATTATAAACAAATGCCTTGATGGATACATAGATGACTCCAGTCCAGCACAATGCATCGATTTATCAAAAAAAAAAAAAAAAGCAAACTAAATAGCTTATCCTTCGCCAAACTGCCTGGTACATATAACATGTGAATAACACAACATTTCTATACTTTAGTTTGTTTTCGATTTCACAAAAATAAGCAAGAAAAACAAGATTCACAGATCCAAAAAACTGATTTTAAATTTCTGAAATGAATTAGACATTACATCTGATCTTTAAGTTTCAGAAATTCACTTGCTGAGCAGTTCTCTTTGACAATGATCCCTCCTCTTCCTCTCCTTCTTACATCATTCTTTTAATTATTAGATTCTGAAGTCACTTTCATCTGTAAAGCATACAGTTTATGCACTAGCTAGTGCTATGTAAAATAAAATCAGATCAGTGAAAACAGCCGTTGCTACTGTAGCTCTTGTAGCATAATAATAATATATCAATTTATTCAGTTATCTCTCTTTAGATAGATTTGTTACAGTATCACTGGTCAAATAATGCATACAAAAATGGATTAGGAAAATCAGCTATTACATACAAGGCACCAAGATTTCAGTTAACATTTGTTGTTAAATCTTCTCTCCAAAGGAAGAAGAGGTTTGTCGTTGCAGGGACAAACAGGCTCAAGTCTTTTTGTTGAATAAGTCTCCAGTTCACATGTTTCGTCCTGACCTGTGTTATTAAAAACAAATCAGAATGCATCATTATGCCTAACATCAGTCAAAAGCTGACCTGCTCATCAGTTACAGCATGACTGCAAAGTAACCCTTCACTTTGTTTAGGCTTATGTGAAATAACTGCATTATTAAACAACTATTACAATAGAAATGCAGACCGCTCAGGTCTTATTGCTCTGGTCTAATAATGCTCATTTGGTGAAATTTCAGTATAAATATGATAAATCTGGAAAGCGAGGGAGGATCAGAAAGACAAACACAACAACATTGTCATCCCCTATGTAGCTGGTGTATCAGAAAAACTCAGGAGAGTTTTCTCCAAGCACGACATCCCAGTTTACTTCAGACCCAGCAACACACTCAGACACAAACTGGTTCATCCCAAACACAAAACTCTTAAACACAAATTTAACAACGTAGTGCATGCTGTACCGTGTAGCCAGGAATGCCCAGGCCGCTACATTGGAGAGACCAAACAGCCACTTCACAAACGCATGGCACAACATCAGCTGTGTCCCAATCCAGCGACCTCACGCTTCGGAGTACGCGCACTTTGCGGACTATGTACGGCGGGTACTACGAAGTACGAGAAGTGTGGAAGTGAGAGGCTTGTGAAATGGGACGGTCTGGTCTTCGTCGCGCTGCTCAGGTTGCCTAGCAACCATGATACTAACCGTGAGAAACATTTCATACAGCATGAAGGAGAAAAAAAGTTTTTTTGTCTGTTTGTTTTTATTATGACATCAATTTGATTAGTTGAGTATCTGAGGCTGAGACCGCGGGACTGTAAAACATGATTGTTGGGCTTCATTTCTGTGCTGAACAGTCATTTAAGAGTAGTTAGTAAATAACAATTAGTTATGTTGGTCATGAGACTAAAATCATCTCACTGTGGTAATGTAAATATAATATGGACAATATTATAGTTATTATTATATTAATTATGATTTATTACAGCAGTGAGCTTGAACTGTGTCAAATACTGAGCTTCAGTAAAGATTCAACTTGCAGTTATTTATATTTCCTATCACCTTAAATCTTCACTCAAAGACAAGTATCTTTGACAGTGTATGTACAGATGTATTATATGTA
>NW_024584322.1:0-4089 GCF_018398535.1 Haplochromis burtoni
AACCGGGTCTAGGTACCCTTGCCCCTGGAGGGGGAACTGCACCCAGACCCAGGTGGTATTACCCTTTTCCGGGGTCGCTTTCCACCCATGAGTTCAGATTCATAACCTAAATCATCTTGAAAAGTTTTCTTTTTAGTCCTGCAGAATCGAAACTTTCAACCCTGGAAATCAAAGAACAGTTGGATTTTTTCAGACTGTAAAACCTGCAGGGTGAATGAGCTCCGACTGTTCTCTTCTGTGTGTGAATGATGCATGTGGTGCTGTCTGACTGGATACGTGGAAGCTGCTCGTTGTGCCCGTTTCAGTGTTTCGGTGCAGACTGGGAAGAAACCAGCAGCTGACAGTGAACGCCTCATTGACTCTGGACCAAAATGGTGCTAATTAAAGGATTCATCAGGTTTTTGTGGCATTTTCGAAGCACATTTCTCACCCTGGCTGTTTCCTGTGTGTGCAGCGACTGTAAAGCATATTTATTTGAAGTTAAAGCTGTTGGTGCTTTATGGTTTTTACCCGTTTCTCCAATCCTGTACTTCCAAGTCCACGACTGGATAAAGTCCCCAGATTTCACTGAGAGGTTGGAGCTCTCAGCTAAAGCCAGCACACTTGGTTGGAAAGGTGGATGTGCGATCATTTGGACTTTGATCGGTCGAGATGTGTGAAACGGATCAGCTGTGTCCTCGCCGCTCTCTGGGCTGGTTTCCTCTGTTTCTGCTCTGTGATTGGCTGAATGAGGACTAGAGCTGGGCAGTGAATACTTAATGACCCTGTCTGTGGTTTTCCATGTTTCATTTAAATCTCTCTACACTAGCGTCATCATGTCAGCTCTTTTCTGTTATTACAATAAAATACTGCAGTGCTGGACCGAGTACTAACTCTGCCTGAAGTTTACAGGTTTATTATTTAATAACTTTGTTGTTCAAATGTCACGTTTGTAGAAAGTGAAAATGACAAATGTCCGCATGAATGAATAAATAAATGAAAAGTTCAGAGTGTGAATAACACACTTTGATTTTGAAAACTGACATAAATGAATTCTGTAATATTGATTTTACATCGAGTTTTTCTACTTGATGTAGATCGTGGCTCAAGAGTTGGCAGTTCATCTTGTAATCGGAAGGTTGCCAGTTTGAGCCCCAGTTTGGACAGTCTCAGTTGTTGTGTCCATGGGCAAGACACTTCACCCGTTGCCTACTGGTGGTGGTCAGAGGGCCCGGTGGCAGCCTCGCCTCTGTCAGTGCGCCCCAGGGTGGCTGTGGCTACAATGTAGCTGCCATCACCAGTGTGTGAATGTGTGTGTGAATGGGTGGATGGCAGGATGTATAAAGCGCTTTGGGGTCCTTAGGGACTAGTAAAGCACTACATAAATACAGGCCATTTACCATTTTACTTTTCTTTATTGCAGAGTCTCACACAGATCCGGGCTGATGATAGCCTGGATTAGATAATGATGTCAAATGTCTCAACACACCCCACGCCCGTCCACAGGATGTGGACCTGTGGCTGAGGCGAGGCAGCGACACTCACCCCGAATCCACCAAAACTAAATGTAAGGCAGAGAAAGTTGCAGATGTGGCCATACAGCTATCTGCAGGATTAGTGATCTGGTACGTTATTAATAGAAAGGAACCAAAAGAGGGAAAAACAGACACTGAGACTTTGTGTTTGCAGAGGCTCGGATCAGAGGTAACACCTCCGAGTCTGAAGTCCACAGATTGGTGGACTGATCCCTCTGGGTTGGGGACAGTCCATGGGTTAGTGGGTAAAAGAAGCTTCCTGAGATGGTTTGGGCTGATGAAGATTTCTCCTGCAACTCCTTCTAGGTGGGAGGAGATCCAAAACTGATCCAGCAGGCAGATTGATGGGTGTAGAAATGCAGAAATGATAAGTTCTCCAGCTATAAAAAGGGGAAATGTGTGCAGAAACTCCGACGTGGAAAAGCGTTTGATTTGGTCGTCGCTGCTGAGCATTGACATACAGACATTTCCATTCCTGACCTTCAGTCTGTCCCTCCAAACGTCACAGCCAAACTGTTCTGTCGGCTCGCTGGTTCCTGACAGTCGTCCTCCGTCTGAATGTCAGAGCGAGGCGTCGTTGTGAGTGGCAAACCTGTCAGTCGAGACGAGGGCAGCGCCGATCGTTGGAACGCGTGTCAGCTCAAGTCAGCGTCTCGTGGTCACGGCTGCTGGAGTCATCTGAACTGGATCTGCCCCGTGTGGCTCTGTGAGCAATCATCTCTGCTGTTCTGGTTGGCACATGTCATCACATTCATCTTTAAGACTTTCTGCCTTTCTTTTACCCTCTGCAGCACCATCTGCAGAACTCTTACATCGAGTTTGTGGTTCGTACTGATTCTCATTTCAAACATAGTAAATGTAAGAAAAACTTAGTTTAGTTTATTTGTGCCCTACAACAACCAGCAGCCTGGAGCAGCGTGATGACGTCCATCTTTCACGTCTCATACATGTGAGGGATGCACACGTCATGAGTACAATGTTTTAAAGTTCCACGCAAATCCTTTAAATCATCACTCTGCTTTAAAAACAAAAGCTTGTTATTTCGTCTTTACAAGAAGCTTCGATTTCTTAAACTACTCTCAGCAGCTTCATGAGTAGAAATTGTGAAATTTCAGGTTGGGGGTAGATCGCGGTGAAATGAAACATTCAGACTGAAGTCCTGTGAAAACAGGCTAATGTGAATCCCAGCTTCATGCAGATCTCCAGCTATCCTCAAATACCTCCCACACTGCCACGATCACAGCGTCATAAAGTTTGTGACTAAAGCATCTAAATCTGCAGTCCTCTGTGATTTTCCTTTATCGAAGCAGCGAGCCACAGGCGAGGGCAGACCACAGCGACCTCTCTGAACAGGGTCCAGTAACCATCACAGTGGCAGATATCCAAGAAAGGGTCTCCAGTATGAAGAGTTGGACAGCACCAGGGCAAAAAAAGGGGGTTCGAAATTAGGTTTTTTAGAAATCAGGCCATAGGCTGTTCTGGAGGAAACAGATACTGTTTAATTGATTACAAAAAAGTGAGACTTTCTTCGGTGAGACCCGTTATTTTAAATTTGTCGAAATTTGTTAGGTGCTGAATCTGTCAGGCCTGTCAGTGGATTGTAAATATAAGACGTCTTTGTAATATAAAATAATAGAGTTTTGTCTGAGCTTTGTGTGACCCTGTGTGTGACGACAGCGCACTGCAGCGCTGCGAGCTATTTTTAGACTGTGTGTGAAGATGCAAATGAGCTGTGAGGCGCACAGAGGACTTTGCTTCCTGTTTAGCGTGTTTTTGAGTTTTATAATTTTGATTTGCAAACAATGATACATGCCTGTAATTAAAACGCTGATTTTGCTGATTATAATATTATAAATAAGGTTTTGAATGACTACGCTGAATGTTTGATGTTCGGCTGGGTTTTGATATAGAAGAGACAAATCGTATATGATTAAGACCGGCACCTCAGTCGGCAGAGTAAGATTGTGATGAAGATGATATTAAATAAATCTCTCAGTGTGTTGATACAGGTGGCTACGGGCCTGGACCAACTGCCCCCCACAAGCACAGCGGCCGAGGCAAACTATAGTTATGGAAACCAAATTCAGCAAGAATCAGCAGCTGTGGAAAAGACAGCAGCTAGCAGAGAATTAAAGGAGGAATTAAGAGGAGTTTTTAACATATAACATTGGGCCCAACAAACTTGTGGAGGTTGGGAAGGCGTCCGGAGCATCACAACAAAAGCAAATGTGAGAGAGGCACGTGTTAGAGAATGCCTCGTTTGAGAAAAAAACCATTAAACGCACTTCAACATGAATAAACAGCTTACACTAGAAACGTGAAGATTTTCCAGCAAGTTTAAAGCAGTGAAACTTAACATACACCCGCCGTTAAATAATAAAGTTATCCACTACTAACAAATAAACTCTCTGGGTTGCAGGACAACAACTTAACTTAAAAAAAAAAAAAAAAAACTGGTCTGACCAACCAGTGAAGACACGACAAATTTAGTGGTAGGAAAGTCAAATTGTGACATGTTTTCTGCTGATTGATTAATACAAGTGATTACTGAATGAAAGAAAATTCCATTTTTGCT
>NW_024584322.1:5454-7329 GCF_018398535.1 Haplochromis burtoni
GTGCTTTAAACATGATCTTAAGAATTTTAACATGTACCTGTGTTGTCCTGTCAGCTTGGTGGGTTATGAGTTGATTATATGATATATTATATATATATGAGAAAAAACAAAAAAGGGGGAGAGAAGGCTGACACAGGGCCTGGCCCCGTTGTTCCTCCCCTTTTTGAATGACACAGCCAACACAACATCATTATTTTCGTTTCGTTTCGTTTCGTTTTGTTTTTGTTTTGTTTTGTTTTTTCTCTTTATGTTTGATTACAGGCTGCTTTGTCGGCCCTAAAGCCAAGGCTGATCCTGGACTCCTGCTCTCCCTCCCTACCATCTTTGCTCTCTCCTCCACCATCTTTGATGTGACCCTGACCAAATGCTATAGCAGCTGGACCCACAACAACAACTTGAAGGTGTCAACAGCGCTGCAGGAAAACGATCTTATGCAGCGAAGATGGAGAGCATTAAATCCAAGGCCCGTTTCATTACACGGGGGAGATTTCCAGACAGCTTCAGCTGACAGAGCTGTGACGAGACGCCCATTAAGCCCGGAGGAAAAATGAGGCCGAGCAAGACAATGCTGACCTTAACCACTCTGCATCAAAGCTGTGCAGGACAGTGACGGAACAACACTGATCATTGGGCAGTAAAAATGGCGTGCCAGAGACAAAAGGAGCATCTGAGGTCAGGAGGCACCTCAGAATGGACAAAAGAACCAGGACAAAATAAGCTGAAGGCACAGGTGTCAGGGCTCGGCCAGGAGCTGACCTCTGAGAAGAGCCGAACAGCAGAGCCACAGAAGGCTGTGGAGCAAAGCAAAGGAAACATCAATGGACTTCAATCTGACTGGTACGGAAAAGACTGAGGTTTCTGCCCTCAATAAGAGCTTAAGACATCAGAGCAGAAACTGAGCATGGCTCAGGAGGAGCTGGCTGATAATCGTACCCATCAGGCTTGGAGTCCCAGACGCAGGACTTGAAATCAGGCCGGAGCTTGCTGGAGCTAGATGAGCATTGTGATTTGTCCAGTCTGCAGTGGAGTGAACGTTTGGGGGATGGCTTCCTGTCGCCTCTGCCGTCCTCTGGTCGCTCAGCTTCCTTGGCTGCCCAGCTTCGGACTGAACGCTCGGGCCAAGACACCCAAACAAGCATGGACTCCATTCCCCTGGAATGGGACCACGACTACGACCTGAGCCGTGGGCTCGAGAGTGCAAGCAGGGCTCTCAGGAGAGCAGCAGAATGAAGAGGGAGACTTCCTTGAGACCTGTGTTAAGCTATCAGAACAAACACTGAGGTCTTCCACTGGGGAAGTTGCTGCTGCAGACTCTCATATACACCCTCTGGATGTCAGCCGTTTCCACCTGTAACAAACGGACAGCAGCTGCACTTCTGCAAGGACAGAAACGGACTCCTCATACAGGGAATATCTGCGACTGATGGGCGACTAGCAGATCCAAGCAGCTCAGAGTCCCAGACTACAACAGTGATTGAGCGCTGGAAGCTCCGGCAGGCTCAGGACCTCAGCAAGGAGATGAAAAAAAAGCGGAACGAGCAGCAGTGGCTGCAGCTGAACTCTGACGTGAACAAAAACTTTGACTTGGCTGGGAGAGACAGAGGAAGAGCTGGCGCAGCAGTGTAGACTGGAGCTTGGCACGGACATCCAGATGGTTGAGCTGCGTATCAGAACCCTAAAGGAGTTACAGAAGCAAAAGGGTCAAGTTAAGGAGGAGTGAAATAAGGAGAACATACAGGATACTGGAGAAAAGGACTGCCCCAATCGGGGCCAGAACCAGTATGGACAGAACTTTAACCAGCATCACCAATGGATGCAAACAGACTGAAATGGAGGAGGGCAGGATCCAAGGGCACGCTTCAGGCCGCGGTTTAC
>NW_024584322.1:7588-8708 GCF_018398535.1 Haplochromis burtoni
GCCTCCACTGAATTGTTTACTGTGCTTCACACAGCCTAACAAGGAGCAGTGGTACAGAGTGAAAATGATGAATGAACGGTGTGAGTTTTATTTCGGAGAAAATATTTTCGTTTTTTCTTTTAAATAAATCAAGTGTTATTAAAATAACAATCTCATAAGATGAAGATCAGGGACCAACCCAGAAGTCACTGACACTTCACTAGCTGTAAACTATTGGTTCAGGAATAAGTGATGGCACTGAACTTTCTATTTCACAAAAGTCAATTTATTTAGGATATCTGAGGAAGTACTGATTTTTATTTGGAGACACAAAGGAACATTTGGCACTTCCCTCATTTCACATCTGTTTCATTGTTACACCCAACCACTCTATAATTGAAATGCCTTGGACTGTTAACCATTTCAGGCAAGCTTTTTCTTGAGTTTTGGAGAGAACTCTTCATTACTGATATTATTCAGGTCATGTCCACCTGTTTGTCCCAGGTTTCTCAGTTAAGAGGAGCTTGAACTCCAGATACGGTGAATCCTTTTCGCATATTGAGATCACTGATAACTTTCAGCAACGACGTGATCTTGTAGAAACAATTAGGGGCCATGGATTCATCTATAATTGTGACTCTTATTTTTACTTTAGTGGAAAACATTTCTGCATTTCACCCAGATTCTATTTTTAACTTAAAATCAAAAATTCCGTTTTTCTCTATTACACCTGCCACTGCATCTCGATAATCTTTGTGTAGTTCCTACTGGGGTCTCACCCTCTCCTATTTGGCTAACATGACTCTCATTCCTTGAAAAAACTATGCTTGAATCTCGCTCAGTTATTCTGTTAAGAATTCTCCCTGCCCTTGTTAAAGAGTTGTCTACTAGAAGAAAGTGAAATAAATATAAGTACCAAGTCCCAACGTGCACTAGAGTACACATTAATAAATTAGTCATGTTCTCTGTGAAACTAAATGAGCCTAATTCTTAAAGACCCCTCAAATTATTTACTAGATATTTATTTTTGAAAATTAAGTAAAATCTGAGTTTAAATAAAAATATCTTAAAGGTAAATATGATGCTTACCTTTTTTCTTGCAAAAATGTGCTTGTGGGGACGCTAGCCATTTTGAAAAGGT
>NW_024584322.1:10065-16197 GCF_018398535.1 Haplochromis burtoni
TGCACATGTCGAGGAGCGTATCAGGTTACATTTCATTGTGTGTTATACTTCTATAACTATGCATGTGACAAATAATAAAGAACCTTGAACCTCACAGGTCCCAAAGAGCTGAACCAGGGGCCAGGAGACTGAACTTCAGGAGGACTGGACTCATCTGAGCTGGAATCGTAAGTCACAACAAACTTTTTTGGCTCGTACATGGGTACAGAACGCGGAGCTGGAAGGGAAGCTATCGGACTGCTTGGAGACTGGCTTCCAGCATGAGAACCACAATGTTCAGGGGCATCTTCATACGTCAGGGACACCAAGGGAGAGTGAAAAGCTTCAGATTGAAGGTTTGATAATCCAGAAGACTGTCCACCACCTGGGTAGGGATACCTGTAATCTGAGAAACACAGAGTTCAAATTACTAAACAGTTTAAGCACAAGTTTAAAATGATCACTTTAAGGACTACTGAGAATTATTGTACCCCTGTCCTAACCACCACGACACATCCAGGACCGTCCCAGAGAGCAGCACACGGCCGAGCACTGGTTCAATAAGCAGAGTGGAAAAGGGAAGCCAAAAAGAATCACCATGGTAACCAGTAAATGAAGAGGAAAGCCGTGAGCCGAGGAAGGCGGATGTGTTTCACGGTGGACGGTGAGTCTCAGTTAAAGCAGAGAGGGGAGAGTGGAATTTAAATCTGTCCACTTGTTTACCCACTTTCATTTTTCCAAAATTAATATTGAAGCTGAAATCCAACAAATTTCACCTGAATCAGCTGCAGCGTTACAGGTACAGATGGGTGATTAAATGCATCCAATACACATCAAACCTGAAAGATGGTTTTGGAGCTGTGACAGGACGTAGACCAGGAAATATAAACGATTATTTTAGAGTGGAAAAGATGTCGAGGGTCGAACTCAACTCCTTTGTTAGAGCGTTGTGCATTTCCAAATATTGTCTGACAGAATTTAATGATTCTGCATTCAGAACTTTAAAGCCTGAACAATGAGATCATGTCCAGAAAAAATTATTATTGTGTGTGAATGTGTGTGTGAATGGGTGGATGACTGGATATGTAAAGCGCTTTGGTGCCCTTAGGGACTATTAAAAGCGCTATGTAAATACAGGCCATTTACCATTTTTTTACCATTCAGAAACTAATGATGTAAAAGTCTGAAAACTAAAGTCATTTCCAGCTCAGAGGGAGTTGGAGGAAACACCTGCCAGGGAGCAGATTAGGACCAAAGAGTCTGTTACTATGGTAACTGACCAGTGTCCCATCGATCGGTGTTATCCAACTCAGTTTTCACTAAAATTGTAAAGTGCATTAGAAATAAGTCTATGTTTGATTTAGCAAAGAAAAACTGGAAGTAGAACCAAAGGAATCAGTTTCATTTAAAACAGAATAACCACAAAAATAGTGAAATATTAGGCCTTCAGAGACTGAGCCCTACCTGGTGCAGGGAAAGTACAACCAGTGCCTATCAGCAGGCAGATCAAAGGAGCTCTGCAGGACAGTCAGACACGATTAAACGGAGGTTCAGCTGTGACTCACAGTATACATGACAATGAAAACAGATGATCAGCTGACCTCAAAGAGAGTCCCAACACCATGTTTGACTCAGAACAGCAGGTCATCTACAGCTCTGTTGGGTGAAGGCTGGCTGCTGACTGAAGCTGCTCTAATGTAGGAGCTCGGCACTCATCATGGTCATTACAGACACCTGGAGACCCGAGGTGGTGCTGGGACAGAACTTCATCCAAACTTCAGCTGCGTTTCTGCAAGAACACACGAGCTGTGAAAGTTTCTTTGTGATGCTCAAATGGCGTGAAATGAAACTGCATTTGAAAACAGATGGACGGAAGTACTCAGACTGGCTCTGATGCCACACAAAATCCCCCCAAACAATCAGAAAGTGTTTTTGTGATTTGAATCCACAGAGAGGAGAAAATCGTGAGGTACAGCAGCACAGCTCAGAGGCAAACATACTCGGGTCTTTACATCTGTATAAGATAAAGACAAAATGTTGAGAGTGGGAGTGGTGGAAAATAATTATTAGTTTGGTGCCATGTTCACCTTTTGCATCCATGATGCGTTCAAGTCACATCATAGGTCACAAACCACAGACTGTATATTAAAGATGGCGAGGCGTAATCACCGTCATATATCATGCATTGGTTTGTAAAGTTTCACTTTTAAAGCCTCCAACTATCTTTGTCATCAGCATCTTAGCTTCTTGGAAACCAGATGTGATACCTGTATGTGACTGAGGGACACTTCAGGGTGGCCTCATCCTAAATCATCTCATGTTTCAGGTTCCTAGCAAAATAACCATCAGACTCTAGACTAGCTCCCAGAGAAAGATTATTTTTGAACTGTCATTCATGCAAAGCTACCCTAGTAGCTTCAAATAAACAGAATATGTCCCCCTTCACCAGCTCTTCAGCCTCTTCTTTGCTCTTCTTCGGTTCTGAATGAGCTAATCTGGAAATTTAAAAGTGTGATGCTGGCATTACGCTCCGATAAGGAGTCTCATGCTCACTTTTAACCTTCAGTCTGCATTTGTCACTTTATCAGAAGCACAAAGCAGTATATGTGTTCTTACACTTGCTGTGAGCCTAATATTGTAGGAGGAGCTATTTGATTCACCTCATTCCCTTCAGCATCTGAGACAAAAGGTAGAAGAGCCATCTAAGATATGGTTCATAAACCTTAAACCTTCATCTTCTATCCTGTCTTCCTTCTCTCACCTCAACCAGTCGCAGCAGATGGCCCCGCCCCTCCCTGAGCCTGGTTCTGCTGGAGGTTCCTTCCTGTTTTTTTTCCCATTGTTGCCAAAGTGCTCTGTATGTATTATTGTAGGATCTACCTTAAGCGCCTCGACTGTTGTTGTGATTTGGCGCTGCATAAATAAGACTGAATTGAATCTGCTGCTGCTGCTGATATTGTTAGCATGTATGTAAGAGCTCTGGACTCCATCTGCACCCTTCAGGCCGGGCTGCATTTGGAAATTTGCATGAAAAGTAGAATAATAAAAGAACAACTCTGTGCAGCTTTAAGATTTATTCTTTATTATTACTTTGAGGGTTTTGAAGAATCCTTACAAAACATGAGAATACGTGTAGAAGATTATATTATGGTCTGAGCTCAGCTTGACTGGATAATTTCACACTCACTGTCCACGGTTACGTCTCCCAGTCAATCCAACGGTCTTTCAAAGAGGAGATCAGAAATGTTCAAAATCTGAGCTGAACTGAATGCAGCATTAATCAGTGACTGACTGGGACCAGGTGAAGTTCATTCTGAAGAGGCAGAACACAAATATAAGCACTTAGCACAGAGCTTCTGCTGATAGCATCTGTCAGACTGTTACTTCTGACCTGTTGTAGCTGAACTGTGGTGCAGTTTGAGATTTAAACATGGTGCTTGACCTGTTTCTCAGGTTAGTTTTGAGCTTTATTGTTTAGTGGTTTCGTTTGCGTACTTGTACTTATAGAGAACTTTTATCTTAACAGGGTTTCTTGGGTTTGCTTCCTGCTGTTCAGCAGAGCAGCTTGTTTCCCTACAGTTATTCAAGGTAAGTGTCTATGATAACTGGTCTGTAGCAGGAATGTAGATTTTGAGGTCTTCTGAAACAGTTTTACTTGATAAAGCCTTTATTTCATTTCTTGACTAAGACTTTAAAACTTGGATTTTCTGTTTTTAAATTAAAAGAAACTGTGTGAAATCTGTTTCTAGTTTCAGATCAATTTGGTGATGACTGGACTTCTGATACTGGAGGGGTAGGGACTAGCAGCTTCGGAGGTGGAGGGGATGGTGCTGGAGGCTTTTATGGATCCTCATTTCTTGGTGGCGTTCCTTGGGTTACTGCTCCTGTAGGAGGAGCCCTTTCTCTCGATTCTCAGAGATGGCTGCCATCCAAGTCTTTCCCTGACTTCAGTGGCTTGTATACCTACAGCGTGCCACTGGGCATGGTTGCAGCACCTCCCATATTTCCTTCATCGTACATCGTCCAGTCTGGGAATGGCTACCAGCGGGGAAGAGAAGCCCTTTCTTTCTCTAAATACTCTGATGATATAGTTGTTCCTTTTCCTCTGACACAGTATCTAGGGTTTCCCTGAGACTGAGTTTCAAGAGCCGCGGATCTGAGGTAAGGGGCTACTTATAAGCATCTAGCACTTGAACAATCAAAACCTGTGTGGTAATTTTTCTTTGTTTCTGCAGGTGATGCTGACCCTCAGCTGTGCAAGAACTGATGTCTTCAAACATTAAACATAAGAAAAATTGCATGGACTGTCAATCATCTTGGTTTTAGATGTTGCAGTGTGCTGTTAACTCTACGGACAGTGAACCAAGTCTTCTAAATACAATAATGTTCACTGAATAATGGGTATTATGGCCTGTAAATAAATGCAGCAGGATAACTGGGTGCCAAAATTCTACTGCTAGTGAGCTGAAAATACATTCCTGTGTCTAAGCCGCTCCCCAAGTAACACAAAAACATTGCTGGCATGAGTAAACCCATCATATGTTCCTACATCAGGTTTCTTACAACTGTGTATGGAACAGTAAGAAGAAAGTCGAGTTAGTTTTGTTCACTTTTTTTTTTTTCTGATTTGGTGAACATGAATTTCCTGAATAACCCACAACTATCTTGCTGGCTGACGAACCTTGCCAACCCGCTATCTGCAACCACAACACTCAAGTTTGAGCTGAGCTAACATTAGCTGGTTTTGTTGATGCTGTAAGGCTTCAGATGTGCAACCGTAAATGTCCTATGAATTTTTAGCACAACATTGACATAGCTGTAGGATTTAGATATACCGATATGAGGTATATTTTCAATGCAAAGTCAGTGCTATATTGATCATTCATTTTTTTACATAATTAACCTCTGTGCTCATGTTTTAATTCAACAGTCGTGTATGGACTGTCACTTCATCTTTCTTGGTGTAACCCTCTGAACAAAATGTTCAAAAAGCAAGTCTTGCAACTCCACAGCCATCTGAAATGCCTGAAAGGATTTAAAATGTTGGTTTTTGAAACATAATCTAAATTAAGTTTAAGTGTTCATTAAAACATAAGAATTGTATGTTCAGAATCATAGGTCATATCTATGGAGGCTTGTTTCCTGTACTAGGAAAAAACAAAAGTATAAGTCAGAAATGTTTTTTAAAAATAGCTTTTGTTATCTTAGATTTTCAATTTATCCCAATATTTCATTTTTAAGTCAAAGTTCCACAATACTAACCTGAGAATTTTGACATATTGACTGTTTGAAAAAAAAAAAAAGAAAAAGCAGGCAGTATATAAACAATATAAGATTAGGTTGACAACCTGTTCCCCTTGGAGGGTTACACTCATTTGCTCCTAACTGTTCAGTAGATAGGTAAAACACTTCCAAGTTGCAAGCTAAATGCAGGTTTTACCAGGTGTGGCTAATCACTGTAATTGCAACTGCACCAATATAAAGCGAACAGCAACCACACACCAGTTAAAGCACAAACCTGCAGCGCCCCCATGTTTTTCATCCCAACTTGCTGTAGATGAATTGTGCTGCTTTTTGAGTTAGACATGGGGCTCAAGCTTGTTTTGAAGTGAGTAGTGAAATTTAATGCTGTCTGATTTAGTAGTTTATCTACAGAGACTTGTTTGTTTTTTCACAGGGTTTCCTGCATTTGTTTCCCGCTTTTCAGCAGTGGATCTTGTTTCCCTGTAACAATGAAAGGTAAGCTATTCCTTCAACTTCAGAATGCCTAGAAGCTTAAATTAACTTGGCTTTACAAGCTTACATTTAGTTGAAATCTTTTAATTCAGGGCAAACTAGTCCAGCTTTAACTGCCAGTGCTAGAAGTGCTAGCAATAAAAAACAGAACTGATCGTTAACCCAGGCCTTTACCGATCTGGGCCCTATTTCAGGAAGCCGGTTTAGAAAACTCAGTGAAAAACGATACTCAGGGTTGAGTAACCCCGAACTGTCCAACTCGGAATATTCGGTTTCAGAAAGGCTGATAACAATTAGTTCAGTCAACGCGGAGTTGCTTTAACTCCAAGTTAAGCGCGCGCACGAGGATACATAAAGCCCTGATTAGTGGAGCACAGATTAAGCGAGTCACCATGGAGACGGAGGGAAAGAAGGCGC
>NW_024584323.1:0-18530 GCF_018398535.1 Haplochromis burtoni
CTCTGGAGTGCACTGTCCTCAATGGCCCGGTATGACATGCAGAAAAAAGATCATAGCTTTTGACAGACTCGCAGACTTTGTTGATGTCCTCCTCTGATAACGATGTGTCATCTTTTGACAGTGATGCAAGGTTACCCAAACTGTATGTCTGTCCCAACTCATGCATGTTCTGCATTTCCTCTACAATGTTCTGTATGGTTGAAGCAGGCAGTAGAAACTGACCCTGCAATTTTAAGTAGAATAGTGAAACGTTTCTCAGAAAAAGATCACAGAATTCAGGGGGCATTTCCATGTTATCTTCATGTGTAATAGACTGCAGCAGGCTCGGAAATCAAGGGTACAAAGTCATCTGATGTGGTTGGAACAGATGATGATTGACATGCAGACTCTCTATATAAATCACCAATGCTGCTGTCTGAAAACTCTGTGTTTACGTGACATGTGAGCAGTAAAAGATGATTTAACTCTAAAGGTATTTGTGCATCCTCTTACTGGTCAAGTGACCACGTGTCCTTCCACAATATGGCTCTTCAGATGAGCTATTAACTCTTTAGAGTTCTGACACTGACGTTCACACATCGCCATTGCACATGTAAACGAAGAAACCACCACCACACCAGTGACATGGGTGGGGGCAGAGTGTCTTCGGTAAAAATGAGCCTTAAACGCACCATACCTGGTGTATGTCTGCTTGCAGCCTGCTTCAATACACCGAAAGAAACAACGTGGCTCATTCCGATGCAGTTTACAATGAAGCACGTAGCCCCTTGATGACTGAACTACCTTACCACAGAAATTACACGTTAACATAACTCCATGTACTTTGGTAATTCCTCCCTAGCGAATTAAGCACGCCAAATACAGAAACTAATCCAGAGCAATGCTTCCCTCGCAACAGTAATGCTAACTCAACTCACAAATGCTAACTAAATTCACAATCTCACTCATAAAAAACGAACTGCTAAAATTATCTATAAACGCTGGGCTGGTGGATTTTTATAACAGAGATAACTTGAAGTCGCATGTACTCACCTCACCTCGAACTAATTGTAAGCTGCCAGGATGTCTACAAATTCCGAAGATGCTGTGGTCCAAGCAGCAATAAATGGCGCTAATATACCAGTTCAAAACTGTGTCCGTTAGCGAAGCCAACTTGAGTCTCCTGCATGAAAAAAAGAGCGGTTGGCACACAGCTCAGCAGCGCGCCGCGCTATTGGTCATTTTCAGGTGACGTCATCCCGCAATGTAACGTCGCTCTTTGTTTCTTTAGGAGGTTCGAATTTGATCAGAAGTCACGTCTGCAGACCGCTGCAGCCACGTCTTGCCTTGCTTCCCCTTTTTTTGGTGAAATGGTTCGTTCATACTGCACAATGTTGCTACCAGATTTTTTTTCTCTGCAATTCGAACGTAAAACGTCTGTACACAGTTTACCAGCAGTTTAGCTACCAATCAACAGCGATCACACAAATTCAAAATTTAAGGCCGACCCACTTAAGGTGGTCTGATAATATGGCGTGAAACACAACAACATAAAGTTGTTTTAAAATAATAATTAAAAAAGATTATTGAAATCAATTTTATTCACAACCATAAACTTTATTTTTAACATCTTCTTTTGCTGTTGATTTTTTTATCAGAAGGTTAACAATGATATACTGCAGGCCTAACTTTTAATCTGTATATCAGTATCTGAATTTTAAAATAAAAAAATACTATCAGTTTTATTGTCTTTCACTGCTGATATTTGCTTTTTTTAATGGTATGTACTGGTTGTATTATTACGGTGGACCCTATTTTTTAACATCTTGTTTCTGTAAAAATGAATGTTTTTGTTTGCTTAAAAATCTACAGCTTTATACTGTGAATTCCAATGTGCACAACCCCAAAAGATGTAGTTTTACTCAAATAATACCGTAAAATCTAAGTTTTTCAGACATTTTCAACATTACAATATGTAACTGTAAAATGTATGCATATTTATTTGTTTTCACAGAAAATATTTATAATTTCAACATTTTATTACAGTAAAAAACAAAGTTTTATCCAGTCTCACAATTAACGGTTATTCAATCTATTTAATACAGTAAAAGGAAGTTTTTGGTTTTACGCTCCATTACCGTTGGAATTTGACGGTGTTTTGCTGTATATTTTACTGACTTTTTTTAATCACAAAAGTGGATAGTTGCAAATGATGACTTTATGAAAACAGTTACAGTAAATGAATAGGAATTGATAAATCTGGGTATATAAGACCAAGATAGTGAGGCATACACACCCCCTGACTCACATTTACAAAATACCCACATTGTATTTACAGGGGGGCTGTAATAGCTGGGGCCTGTCAAGCCTGGGGAATGTGGCATATCCATCGTGTGCTTTGTTTGGGTGAGATCTGTCTGAGGTAATAGTCGTGTGTGTTCCGTCTTTTCCTCTGCACACATCTGTCTGAGGAGGGGCGCCAGTATGATGTATGAAGCTGTTTGCTGAGTGTGAGCTAAGAAGAATGAAGCCCTGCATCACTTAGCATCCCATTGCCAGACGCAGCTCCGCCATTACACCTCCCAGAAGTACCAGGCACACCCTTGCTTGAGTAATTTTGCCATCTGTTGACAATGTTTACACGGTGGGTGATTTGTCATCACAAACAGCAGGGCAAAAATTAACAAGTTTATTTATGATCTGAGCTGCATTTGCACAATGAAAATGCCATTGGTCACGTAAAACAGTCAAATTATCATCACAGTTTTTGGGTGAGATGGCAGCAGAGATTAATCATTTAAGGTCCAGCGTTGGGTAGGTGAGTGTCCAGTACCTGTAATTAATAGCTATGTTCATTCAGAAAATATGACATTGTTGATAGGGTATTCGCTTAAAGAATTGAGATCGTCTTTTGTGTGTGTGTGTGTGTGTGTGTGTGCGCGCGTGTGTGTGTGTGTCTGCGTGTGTGTGTGTGTGTGTCAGAAGTGCAGCATACCCAGAATTAAACTCCTGGAAGCACATTGCTATTTGCACTTTCCTTGAGAATGTAGCTAAGAAAGGTCAGACAAAAAAATTGAAATCTTGGCCCAACATTAGATGTAGCATGAGAGCTGAAGTGTAGAATGATTATAGAAAAACAGTGAAGCTGAAGAGCAGTGAGAAGGAAAAATAGGAAAGAAATTACACACAGTACATCTCAATGGGCATTTGAAAATCTTTAAAGCACTGGAAAGTGTCTTCTAAGTCATGGGATTGCTCTCAAATGGTACATTCCTGAAGGGAAAGAACATTGGTATATGTTATATTCAGTATTATATACTGTGCTTCAGTCTTGGCTTGCGTACTTGTATGCAGTATTTGCCATACGGATAAACATACAGAGAACAAAAAAGGCACAATACCAAGCCTACATGGCTGTCCCTAGATGTATTAGTTACAGTTTAGGTGTCATCTGGTCTGATTGGCAAAACAAACCATATTCTTGTCTTGAAGAGAAAGGCGTGAACGAATCAGCTAGAAAGCTTGACAGGTCAGCTATTTGGTGACAGCATGGTTTCCAAATTCCTTCTGCTTTCTGTAACTGAAGGAGGGTGTTTGTTTTCAGTTTATGAGAAAGTGGAGCTCAGTGTTATCTGACCCTGACTAATATGCAAGTTTGCAGTCTGCACACCATCTACAAAGGATTGCTGACTGTTACTCTGTCGCAGGATTTAGCCTGCTTGTCATTACAGTTGTAAAATGTATTTCTGTCACATCGTGAATATCTGCTGGCAGATAAACCCAAGCAAATAGAAGTCAGTTTGATAAAAGGAAAGCACATCTGCCAGTGAGGTTCTGCCTTTCATAAATTGGAATCTTACTAAAAAAGATAAGTCTTCTTTTTTTGTAGCTGGGATAAGCTGTGAAGTGGGCTTTTCATCATTCTTTTTTTTTTTTTTTAAAAATCCGTCCCTCAAAAAAGAGGGGAACAAGGCTTTGGCATTCCTAAACCTAAAGTTTGCTTTGAGGACTGCAAGTATTAAAATTGTGCTCTACTACTGCCAAATGAAAATTTCTTCTTCTAACAGGTATAATAATCATAAAGACCATGAGTGTTTTTAATTATATGCAAATCTTCCATAGTTGGAAATTTCTAAATTAAAAGATTTATTTTTGTTAAACAAGTGGAAAGTATCCATTCATCCATCCATCCATCTTCTTCCGCTTATGTGGGACTGGGTCGCAGCCTAAGCAGAGAAGCCAGGCCTCCCTCTTCCCAACCACATCCTTCCGCTGGTCTGGGGGAACACTAATGCATTCCCAGGCCCGTCAAAAGATAAAATCTGTTCAGCATGTCCTGGGTCTGCCCCAGGGCTTCTTCCCAGTGGGACATGCTCTGAACACCTCACCCAGGAGGTGCACAGATGGCATCCTTGTCAGATGCCTTAATCACCTCAACTGGCTCCTTTCGATGTGGAGGAGCAGCGGCTCTACTCTCAGGCTGTCCCAGATGGCCGAACTTTTGACGGTAGGGATGTTGATTGACTGATAAATTGAGAGCTTCACTTTCACACTCAGCTCTCTCTTCACCACAATGGACCGGTACAGTGTCCATATCACTGCAGCCGCAGCATCAATCTGTCTGTTGATCTCCCGCTCTCTTCTCCTGTCACTCATGAACAAGACCCCAAGATACTTAAACTCCTCCACTTGGGGCAGGAACTCGTACCTGACCCAGAGGGGGCACTCCACCCTTTTCCAGCTGAGGACCATAGCTTCAGACTTGGCTGCAAACTATGCCAGTCCGAGCTGGAGACCATCACCCGATGAAGCCAACAAAACTAATTTCATCTGTGAAAATCAGAGATGAGATTCTGAGACCACATAAGTGAAAGCCTTCCGCCACTTGGCTACGCCTAGAAATTATGTCCATAAAAATTACAAACATAATCGGTGGCAAAGGGCAGCCCTGGCAGAGTCCATCACCCACCAGAAACAAGTCCGGCTTATTGCCAGCTATGCGGACCAAGCTCTTGCAACAGCTGTATAAGAAGTGAATGGCCCGTAGCAACGGGCCAGAAATCCCAGTCCCGAAGCAACTCCCACAGGACACTCCGAGGGACACTGTTGAGTGCCTTCTCCAAGTCCACAAAACACATCTAGACTGGTTGGGCAAACTCCCATGTACCCTCAAGTATCCTCAACAGGGTAAAGAGGTAGTCCAGTGTTCCACGACCAGGATGAGAACCCCTGATCTCCATGCAACATTGTAGAGGTGTGTCAAACCAAGACAGCCCTAAAACATCCAGAGCCTTCAGGAACTCAGGGCAAAACGTTTCCACCTCAGGGGCCCTGCCTCCAAGGAGTTGTTTAAATACCTCCGTGACCTCCCCCTGGAGATAAACGAGTCTTCCCCCTTGTCACCAGACTCTGCTTCCTCCACGGAAGACATTGAGGTCCTTGAAGTATTCCTTCCACCACCCGACAATGTTCTCAGTCGAAGTCAGCAGCATTCCACCTGAGCTATAAACAGTGCAGGTATGCACAGAGCAATGCTTCCCCCTCCTGAGTTGACAGTATGTCTTTGAGACAGTCCGAAAGTCTTTTTCCATGGCCTCTCCAAACTCCTCCCACACCTGAGTTTTTGCTTCAGCCAATGTCCAAGCCCTGTTCTGCTTGGCCTGCCGGTACTTATTAGCTGTCTCTGAAGTCCCATAGGCTAACCAAGCCCGATAGGACTCATTTTCAGCCTGGTGGCTCCCTGCACCTCTGGTGTCCACCACTTGGTTTGAGGGTTACCACCACAGCAGGCACTGACCATCTTCTGGCTGCAGCTCAGTGCAGTGGCTTGGGCAGTGGAGGTGCTGAACATGGTTCATTCAGACTCAATGTCCTCAGTCTCCTTCAGAATGCTGTTGAAGCTCTGCCAGAGGCGTGCATTGAAGATCTCGCAGTCCAGGGTCTCTGCCAGGCATTCCCAGTTCCCTGCCACCTATGGCCTCATGTCCATTGATACAATTGTAAAATCAATCATCAACCTGTGGCCTAGGGTGTCCCAGTGCCACATGCACTTATGAGCACCCTTATGTTCAAACACGGTGTTCGTTATGGACAAACTATGGTTTGCACAGAAGTTCAACACCAAGAAAACACCACTCCAGTTCAGATCCCAATCCCGCCCCTACAGGTCTTACTGTTGTTGCCCACATGAGCGTTGAAGTCTCCCAGTAGGAAAACACATTCCCAGTCGGAGTAACGTCAAGCACCCTGCCCAGGGACAAGAAGGCTGGGTACTCAACCATCATTTGGCACATAAGCAAAGACAACAGTCAGGACACAAAGACGCAGGGAACAAAACCCTCTCTTCCACCTATAGTGGGAAGTAAAAAGGTACATATACTTACTTACTGTACTTGAGTACAATTTTCAAGTGTCCGTCCTTTACTTGAGTAGATTTGAGTAGCAGGGGCGATCGTGGCTCAAGAGTTGGCAGTTCGCCTTGTAATCGGAAGGTTGCCGGTTCGAGCCCCGGCTTGGTCAGTCTCGGTCGTTGTGTCCTTGGGCAAGACACTTCACCCGTTGCCTACTGGTGGTGGTCAGAGGGCCCAGTGGCGCCAGTGTCCGGCAGCCTTGCCTCAGTGCGCCCCAGGGTGGCTGTGGCTACAATGTAGCTTGCCATCACCAGTGTGTGAATTGAAAAAAATATTGCATTTATATTTGACATATTTATATGTATGCTATAGAAATATTTGTGAGTTGTGATTATTTTCCCACACTGGGAGGGGAAAGAGACCTAAGCTACCCCCTTAGAAAAAGATAAATAGTATGAGAAAAATAACAATTATTTAAACATCAAATATCAAAAATATAAATACTGAGCTGGAAGTGAGCCAAATAGGCCCACTTTGAAATAGTAAAATAGGGCATTGGGATAGTCTGAGGGCCATTCTGGCTTATTTAGCAGCTCGTTTTATGTGTACATGAAAGAAGCAAAACTCCGAGTGCTCAGAAATCACATATGTTTAGTGAATAGAAACAGCTTGAATAAATAATAACATACATGATGCATTTGACTGAAACTCCACTCAGGCTTCCACTGAAGAGATGAGAACATCAGATCTGTGTGGAGTGCTGAGGCAAGCATCAAATTTTCGTCATGTTTGTCCATTGTTTGAGTTTTCACAGCTACCTTGTTAATGATCTGTTCCTCTAAATACTAAATATGCATAGAAACAAGCTTACTGTCACTCTTCTTGCCCCATTACGCTTACTCTTTGGCCATTGAAGGATGATGGGGTATTTTCATCATCCATACCTGCAGGCAGTGGGCAGCATGAACATCCAAGTTTGTGAATTGGATAATTTGAGAACAAGAGGATTTTGAAAGTGATACCATAGCTGCAGCTAATAAATATCTCGGATGACTTTGAAACCTGTGTCAAGGTCAGAGGTCGTTTTCTGAAAATCTTTTAAATTCGATAACTCAAGAAGGAAGTCGCCCAGGTCTTTCATGTTAATACCAACGGTGCATTTACTAAGAATTTCAAACAAATGTGAATCCCAGTGACCTTGACCTTAAGGTCAGAGTTCAAGTTTTCTGAAAATCTTGTGAATGCAATAACTACAGAACAAGGCAACGTTGGATTTTGAAATTGATACCATATATGTATATTTGGAGGCTGAGGGGTAGTACTGGCAGGTGCCAGTATTTTTAATTCAGTTGTGAGTTGAATTCATTGCTTAGGGAGCACAGAAAATGCACACTGTAAGGTAACCCTATGAAAATAAGAATCATGTTTAAATGGCAACAATTAATGAGAGGCAGCAAAAGGAAAAAACTGCACACATTCTGGAGGTCCTAGTTCATGAATGCAACATGTTTGATTCGGTGCTCCAATATCGGAATGGTCAGTAAGATCATGTGATAACTGTTTGAGAATCTGTTTTGAAAAGGTGAATGCAGTGGATGGGCAAGAGCTCTGCACTGAAGTTTAAAAAGGTGGCATGTTCTAGTCCAGTGTTTCTCAACCACTGTGCCGCAGCACATAGGCGTGTGCCATGGAAGATTACTGGTTCCACCTAATTAGTACTCCAAACGTGAGTAACGGGCAGAGTAATCACATTCTCTTCCACTAGAGGGCAGTACAACTAACTGCTCTAATTAAATGGTTTGCCATCTCCTGGTAAAACAAAAGAAGACGAAGAAGAAATTACATAATAGTCATGCTGTGAGACCACGCAGCGTGTAATAGCAATAGATAAATATTTAAAGCGAAAGTAGTCAATCTGACCTGGGTCCTGGAGAAAATTCCGACCCAGATGAAGGCCCTGGCATGAGTATTGGTCAGAAGAAATCAAAAAAGGTATACTGGGGACAAACTGAGCCAGTTCTGCTATACTTTTTATGCTTTTTTTTTTTTTGGTGGTGTGCTGTGTGATTTTTCTAATGTGAAATATGTGCCATGGCTCCAAAAGGTTGGGAAACACTGTTCTAGATAACACACAAAATCAGGTAAAGAAACTGGTGGAGGTCTTGTGGATGAAATACCCTTGACTACTTTGGAAGAAAATGTTACTACTACTACTGTTACTATTTTGGAAGGAAACACTTCATTCTGGAACAAGTAAAACGACTTGAGAGTACTGAATTCCTGGATGTGGTTGGTTAAAAGTACACAAGATAAATAATGTATTTAAATATATTCTCCATGCATATTCCAAGATCACATTATGGTCTTTTGAACCTATGTTTTAGACTTGAATAAGGGAAACTTCAACTGCTTTGAACATTCCAGCTGAGCTGATTCTTATGCTGGAGCCAACTGAGGCCCACAGCTCCAGAATGAATTTTACAAATCAAAAAACCCACCCGCTCCCACTGATATTGACATGGAATTACTTAAAGCCAACAAATGCAGACATCAGCATTACAAGAGAGCTTGCCAAACTTGGTGAGTCAACTCCCACTTGTATCAGCATGTGTATGGGATGTTAGGAAGCTGTAAAAGCAAATGTGACCTAGACATAAAAGCTGACAGCAGCAGTAGCTGCTTTGGTAAAATTGGAGGTTTACTACAGGATGACACATGAAATGCAACTGAGCATCCTTGGAAATATAACCAGAACTAAGAGTTTCAGCTCCATTCACCCTGGATGACAAGAATTGCAGGACACAAAAAGAAAGTCTGCTGGAAGCCAAAGAGAAGCCAGAAAGTATCAAAAATAGGTAATGTTTACCGTACAATATACATGATGTGCTGTGTGAATGATACCCCCACACTTGTTTAAATTCATAAAATTTCTGGTAATTATGTTAACAAAAATTGAGTTTGTCAAGATGTTGCTTTGACTGTTATTTTGAAACATGGTTTATTTTAATGGAGTTACTGCAAACACTGATTTCAATGTTCCCCAGTGTTCATATGTTAAAACTGATTTCAACATATGAACTCAGCACTTTCAGTACCAAAGGGTAAAACAGCCAGCGCAGTGACCCTGAAACAACTGCTATGTGTAAATTCCAATCTAGCACAGAGCTGTTATAATGGCAAATGGACTGGTTCTTATATAGTGCTTTTCTGCTCTTTCTGAGCACTCAGAGCGCTTTATACAACTAATTCATTCATCCAATCACACCCATTCACACAAGCACTTTTTTCTGAGGTCTTTAGCGCTAAGTATCTACCATTTGTACACATTCACACTCCGATGAAAGCATCGGAGAGCAACATGGGGTTAGTATCTTGCCCAAGGATATTTGGCATGCAGACTGGAGCAGCCTGGGATCAAACCACCAACCTTCTGGTTAGTGGCTGATCTGCTCTGCCACCTGAGCTACACCCACCCCACTACATTACTAACAGGCATAAGTAATGTAGTCTGTAAATACAATATTTTTACATTGTGTTCTGTTGTTCTCTTGTATTAAAATATAGATACTTTAAACTAAATAAAGTCTAAAATACTCTCCAGAATAGTTTTCTATTCTAAAAAACCAAGACATCATTATCAGACTGATACAATTTGGTGCAACGTTAGTCATGTCTGTGGATTTGAAGACTTAATTAGTTTCATTAATTAATTTAGTGTGTTTACTTTTTATCACGGAACACGTGCTTAATTTTGGATGAATGGATTTACAATATATGTTTTCCGACAGTTGCTATCAGGATATTTGGGAATCGTGTAATGAGTTGAAACTCCTGCTTTACTTGATAAAGGGCATTCGTGCCGCTGGCGACGGAGATGTACTTCTGCACCCTTCTCATCAGTGACATCAGGACCTGGGACAAGGCTGAAAATGCAGGCTGTGAAATTTTTGTCACTCTTATTGCATGACTCTTTTTTGGTGCAGGTTCCAGGTCATCTCTTAGGTCACTGAACAAATTTAATATTGATTAGCTTGGTAATTTATGTGTTTTAAACACACCTTAATCTGACATTCCAAATAAAATGACATAAGTAAAAAGGTTTCTCACTTTTCCAGCATGCATTTAGTAAAATGTTATTTTTAATGGAATATCTGCAGAGAATAGATATTTAAAAAATGAATGAATTAATAGCAAATAATTAACTGATAAAAAATGGTAACTGGCACAGAAGATGAAAAGAAAGATGAGAACACAAATAGGATGCAGCTGATAGTCAGTTTATCATTCTGAGAAGCTCACATCTTTTATCTGAAAGCTATTTTGTGGAGAGCTTACATAACGTGTAGCTATGGTATAAAATTTGTCACTGATGTCAGCTTACGCATTTATCTCTGCTGAGAATAACACCAGATCATATGCAGACTTTTTCTGGGTAAAATGTGTTAGTTGTGAGAGTTCAGCTGATGGATTTAGGGTCTTGGAGGGTTATCTTTCCTCTGCATATCAGTGACTTATTTCCCCTTTCCCCTTCAGTTGAACAGGAGGTAAACATGGAAATATATATGCATAAACACACGCACATGACTGGGATGCCTACACTTCTATTGTTGTTGAAGTGAAATAGAAAAGTAGTTCCAGTTCCTCTAACAGATGGCAGCACTGATGTTATTTCTAGTTAGGAAAGCTCTGTGCTACAAAGTGCTGTGCATTGCTGAGTGGATAGTGCAGTATGTCCAGTTGCACACTTGGTCAAGCTTTTGATCTTGGTCTCCCATAATGGAAGACTGCAACGAAATATCTTTGTCAGGTTCAACTGCACACCTGTAAAGATTTATGATTGCATCATGCACTGTTGTGAAACTGAAAAATTGTCCAAAGAATTCATTTCTCTCACAAGAGTTGTCCACGGTATCACAAAAGACTTGCCAGACATAGAAGTCTTGCTAAGGGAAAACAAAACCAGCTAATATATTGCAGGTGGTACACTTTATGTCATATGTAATTTCACTCATTCGAGGTACTTAAAGTTCAAATGAAAGTCCATCTAGCTGAGCAAGAGGCCTTTTTACTGAAGTCTAGTAGTCTAGTAGTAGTCTCCCCTGTATGGGCCCAGGCTCAGTCCCAGACCATTTTCTGTGTATCATTCACCCTGACTCTCTCCATATTTCCCTGTCATTATCTCTGCTGTCCTATCTAATAAAGGTAAAATTTGAAAAGTAAATATTAAAAAAAATAAAAGTAGTTTTAAACCTGGAGAAAAAACAAGGTCAAAAGTGGCATCGAAAGGTTAATTATTCATCAAAGACTGGAGGACGAACTGGTTTGATAATGCAGATACTACTGAAGTGCAAGCAGTATCTCAAACCATTGATCATATGTGGTATCAGTTTGACGTGATTGACATTTCTCTGTCATGTGGATCTTCTTCTTCATGAAGATTTCACCGACAGAGTAGAAAGTGAATCAGAGTAGAGCTCGTCCCTTCACTGATTTTGTCGGATGTGTCTGTATGCAAATGACTCTGTCAGATAATCTCCAAAGTCAACTGCTGATATTTAAGGCCCCTGACAAGTGATAACATGTCAGCTTTTATCTCTGACATTTTTAATGTCCCTTGTTTTACTATGTACATAATGCTACACTGAACAACAGAGAAAAAGAATTGAGTAACTTTGCACCTTATTGCCCTACTAAAGTATTTTATTCTGGAGAGAACGTGGATTGGGAGTTTATGTAAAAAGAAATTAGCTAAAGTTTAGAGCAAGCTTGATAGATGTGGCTGTCTATAGACAGACAGGTGAGCACAAAGCTGACTGAATAACAAACATCTTGAGCTATACTACCATGACTATGGGATAGCATCCTTGCAAGGAGTGGTGCTGGAAGCTGGGCTTAGAGATCAACAGGAGAGAGGAGGGAGAAGGTTATGAGGATCTTGACATTCTGCATGGCACCAGAACAGCTTACGTGCCATTTGTTATTGATTCTCTAAAGAGATCGTCCATTACTGAGCTTACGTGGTGCATCTACATGTTGTAGCTGTGCACTGTCACCACGGACAACATGAAACAATCGGTCTCTGTGTTTGTACTCTTATTGCTCCTTTAGTTAAGCTAAGCCACTTCTTTGTAGTTCAGTAAAGCCTTTGAGACTGTTAAAAGCAACAAAAATTGTCATGTGAAGCCAATGCTGCTTTAGTTATTGTTTCATGTTACTCAACCCAGTTTTGTTTTGTTTTTAATTTAACTAGTCAGCATTATAAGTAGCAGAAAATGTAGAAAAAAATACCAGGTGGCATGAAGGACAGTGGTGGTGTAAATCAGAGGACTTACACTAAATTCCACTGACGATATTAATTTAGTGCCTCTTGTATGTGTGTTTCGATTAACTCTGCTTACCTCATCCTAGAAGTAGGTGTGGCTACCAAGGCTGCTGTTGGCGCACCTATTCATTGGTTGAAATTGTCGTGTTCTTGGCGTTGCTCTTCACCAGACTGTCATTTGGTTGTGTGATTTCTTACTTTGATAACACTGCCTGTTATACTTACCCTGGTTATCCTCCTCCACTGCAGATCCCTTCCCAGTGCATCAATCTGCCTGCCCCACTCTTGTTCAGTCAGTGACATTAACCTGTGCATGTGGGAGAAAGGAGAAAGTGGGACAAAGTGTTGTTATTGTGGAGAAAGCTCATCTGTGGTTGAATCTATGAAGGAAGCATTAGCCACCAGTGTCATATCTGCATAAATCAGACTCCAAATTTAGAATAGAGAAAAACCGCTGAGTAGTGGAGCAGTTTGGAGAATGTCAAAAGGGGTTGTGCTCTGTCTTTGTGGATCTAGATTCTAGACCAGTGGTTCTTAACCTTGTTGGAGGTACCGAACCCCACCAGTTTCATATGCGCATTCACCGAACCCCTCTTTAGTGAATTTTTTTTTTTTTTTTTCAAATTCAAGACATAGATATGTTTTTTTACTGGTGCACAAAATGAGCCGTGCATGAACATCACCTTGTTCAAAGAACAAAACCAACACAATGCATGAACTTACAACAAATTACATACCTGCAAATCAGTGTGACTTCTGCTGTTGCCTTTGAGAGACCAGTTCAGATATGCGTGGCTTCACCTTGGCAAGTGCCAGTCTCATGTCATTTTCACAGAAAAGTCTGTTCCTTTTCTTCGTTTTTATGTCCAGCATCGTCGAAAAGGATTGCTCGCAAAGATATGTTGTAACAAATGGTATAAAAAAATCCAGGGCTTTCTTAGCAATAATTGGATACTTGTCCATTTGTCGACACCAAAACGTTGAGAGCGTTGTTGTTCTGAAGAGTTGCTGTTGAACCTGGCTCTGCTGAATTTCAATGATTTCGTCAAGGTATTCATCATTGACATCTGCTGTCTCAACAACAAACGTGAATGGCTGTCTCACCCATGCTGGATATGACTCTCTTGTAGGGAAATATCTGTCGAGAGACTTTGCAAGCTCATCTAAGTGCGTTGCAATTGTTTGCTTCAGTTCCGTGGATACAGAAATATCTCAGATTCCAGACACATCTTCGACCTTACTTACACAGTTGTCCAGAAGGGGGAAGTTTGCAAAGTTGTCGTTCTCTGTTCGTCGTTTCCATAACGTTAGCTTTTTTTGAAAAGCCTTCAGGTGTTCTTCCGCTTCTATGATATTGACTCCACCACCCTGCATCTGCTGATTGAGATGATTGAGAGCTACGAATATATCAGCCATGTACCGTAAAATGAACTCAAGATTTTTGAAGCAATCTGCATGACAGTGTTGGTGCTCTTGCAAAAACAGGAAGACCATTGAACATTAGAATGGTACAGAAGTACCTCGAATTCAGAGCCCATTTCTTTACACAGCTCACTGAAGATGCGGTGCCTCAGAGCACTATTTCGCACATAGTTCACACATTCCACCACGGTTTTTAATACTTCTGCCATTTTTGGAGGCAAGGTTTTTGTTGCCATTGCATGCCTGTGCAAAATACAATGAGTCACAATGATGTGTGGTGCATCGGCTTTTACTAGCGCACCAAAACCAGAGTTTCTTCCCAGCATGACTGGAGCTCCGTCTGTACAAACTGCAGAAACCATGTCCCATGAAAGATTGTTGTCTCCGAAGAAGTCATCCACAAGCTTCTTCACATCGGCTGCCTTAGTTGTTGTTGTAAGAGGCTTACAAAATAAAAAATCTTCTTTTATCATGTCATCTTTCACATAGCGCACAAAAACAGTAAGCTGGCTTAGATTAGCAACGTCTGTGCTCTCATCGAGCTGAAGGCTGAATTTTGCCGGGCTTGAAATCAGATCGGCGACTACTTGAGCCAAGATGTCTTTACTCATGTTTTCTATTCTGTCACTGACGGTGTCATTTGAAAGAGGAATTTGTGATAATTTACCTTCGGCCGCTGTTCCGAGTATCAGATTTGCCATCTTTAACGCGGCTGGTTTCACGAGTGTTTCACCAATGGTGTGTGGCTTGCCCTGCTTTGCGATCAGGTAAGCAGCTTCGTACGATGCTGTGAGGATCGGTTTGTTAACGGGTACAAATCCAAGAGCAGGCAGAGTGGGCCTTTCATCGAATCTGGCTCTCTTCACCTTGAATTCAGCAAGTGTTGTGTTCTTGTATTCCCCGTCTCCATGCAGCTTCAAGAAGTGTTCCTTTAGTTTTGCCGGTGCGAGACTAGAGTTGCTCAACTTGGCGTTGCAAATCATGCAGATAGGACGCTCACTCCCATCACGTTCCGTGATACATGTAAATCCATACTGTACATATTCGTCCAACCACTTTCTTTTTTTGCCCGACATAGTTAGTATGGATTAAAATGTTAAAAAAAAAAAATCACGCAAAGTACTACCACGACATTCACATGTTGACTACTGCGCGCGCTACATTCCCCGCAGGCCTGATTGGCCAAGCAGTGTAGCATGATCGTCTGCAGCCAGTGATGGCCAGAAGGGGGCGTGTCATCACAAATTTACAAGATAATTCGGGCGTGGCTGGACCTCTGCGACCTCCGCAGTGGAGGCTCTGCCGAACCCCTGAGACCGACTCACCGAACCCCTAGGGTTCGATCGAACCCAGGTTAAGAACCACTGTTCTAGACAAAGCACGACAGGGCCGAGAGAGGAACTTCATTACTATCCACTCATTTGTATAACCTGGCCCGCCCACGGTGGGAAGCTGTGGATGGATGGATGGTCCTATGATGCCCCCTTGACCCATTGCAGGTGGTAGGAGAGAAGAACTTTGGCAAAAATGGCATCACTCTTGGACAACGTCTCCCACCTCATGCATAAAGCTGAACTAGAGAGCTCCCTCAGTGACAGACTACTGCATCCTAGGTGCACAAAGGAGTGTTATTGCAGGTCCTTCCTCTCAGCAGCTGTTAGACTTTATAACCATTGCTGCTCCCAACAAATACAATAACCTGTTTATATTATAGTTATTATTTAGCTGTTTATATGTCCCTGCTGCTATTTGGACAGTTTTTCCATTTTCTGTTTTATTTTAATTTTTAATAACTTATTAACGGTACAGTCTTTTTTTCATTATGTTGTAAATTGTTGTTTTTTTAATCTGCATGGTCGATCTGCCTGTCACTTTGCTGCTGGAACACCTGAATTTACCCATGAGGGACAATAAAGGATATTTCTATTCTCATCTATTCTATGAAAAATATAACTTAGACTCCTTAGCAGCAGGGATCATTCAACTTTCATCCTCCCCACTGGGTCCTGGTTTCTTCTTTGTAGAAAAAAAGGATAAAACTCACCCTTATAGATTACTGTGAGTTAAACAACATCACCATCAAAAATAAATTCCTGCTGTCTTTCAAATTCTGCTTTTGAGCTCCTGCAGGAGGTGATCATTTTCTCTAACATTAGTGGGCATCAAGTGGAAGACTGCATTTAATACACCATTGGGTCATTCTGAATATCCAGTAATGGCATTTGGATTCTCCTTATTAGCCCTTCCATTCACCTCCAGTTACTCAATCAACCCCCCTCCTGTTCCATCACATCCTTGTTTTCATTTGGAGTTGGTAACTGGCCTGCCTCCCTCCAAAGGAATCTCTGGGACACTAAATGCCATAGATTGCTTTTCCAAGGCAGCCCTTTTAGTGTTTCTGCTCAACAAACTGCAGACACCTTTGTTCACTCCATGTTATCCCTTTCTCAAATCATGAATCTCAGTTTACCTCTATTGTAGGTAAAGACTTTTACTCAGGTTTGGGGGTACAAATGGGTTTGTCCTCTGTTTTCCATCCACAAACTAATCGGCAAACTCGACCAGTTGGAAATTGGAAGTTGCCCCCTGCTGTGCCCTGACCAACCCATACACCTGGACCATCAATTTCCCTTAACCTGAGTAAAGATGCAGTACTATGACCTCATCTGCCACTGGGTTTCTCCCCTTTTCTCCTTTTTAAGCCTATTTGTGTTACTAGCTACTTCTGTTTCCAGTGTTAGGGTCAAGTCGAAATCAAATTCATTTCCATCCCTAAAACATTACACCGTATGGTGATTTGGCACTCTTAAGAACTGAAGATCAAAACAGGTACCTGGCCAAACTAACCTCTAACTAGTATAGAACTAGTTAGAGGTTCTAACTAGTATTGGAACATATTGTAGATGACAAACCTGCACGTCATCGATACGGGCCAGTATCCCCGATACCGATACTGATACTTTTCAATAAATAAGGTGGATGCATTATTGAATTGCTAAATCTCAATTAATTTTCATGACCTCGAGTTTTTTTAGGTTTATGTTTTTATTATTAAATAGTTAAAACCCAGGATATAATTAGGACAAAGTTTATAATGAAATAGAAAATGCTTTATTATGCATGGTCTGCGATGCCACTGCAGGTGAGTCCATCTACAACCACGCCTCGCCAGCTTCAAACCTGTGCTCTGCTTGTGTTGTTGTTGCTTTTGGTGGTTATGTCCCGCTGGTAGCGGGAGAGCTGCGACCGTTGTACTGTTACAGCAATTGATTATTGTAAGGGTGGACAGCGCACCAGAATGACCGGGGTGAGGCGGAGGTTGGCGCGCCAGCGGGACCTGCCAAGCTGGAGACAGAGGTCGGTGTGTACGGGGTCCTGCCACACCCAAGGGTGGCGTGCTGTCCGGTCCGGCCTCTCTTCCAACATAGGCCGGTACGCTGTGCGTGTGGTCCTGCGTGCCGGCCGCCTGCCCAGCTTCCTTTAAGACCCGGCTCACTTCCACGCCTGCTGCGCCCGCTGGAGGCTCGGGCGGCCTCCGGAACCACCTCGTCACCGGCCCCGCTGGATGCTCGGGCAACCGCCAGAGTGGACACTTACCCATCGCTGGGCCTGGAGCGCCGATGCTCCGGGTCGATTCCCTCGCTTGCTCAGCGGCTCAGTTAGGCCGGATGGCCTCAGGCGGGCGATGGGGATATGTGGCGGGGCGTGTTCTGCGATGTCGCTGCAGATGGACTCGCCTGCACATCATCTACACCTCGCCGGCTTAAAAATGTGCTCTGCTTGTGGTGTTTTTGGTGGTGGTGATGTGTACGGCTGGCAGCGGGAACACTACTGCCGTTCAATGTACTGTTACAGCAAACATGTGATTATTGTAGGAAGAAATGATGATGCAAAGCATGAAAATGCCATCGGGTCTGCCGTGGTGGTTAAGTTATCAAGTTTTTGTTTTTTAAAGATTTTTCTAAAATAAAAAGTGCACGGAAACCAGTAAACAAATGAAAACAATTAATGATGAGAAACTATAATAAAACTGAAATATATATAATTAATATGTAAACAACTTAACAATCCCCAAGGCGTCTAAGTCACGATGTGTGACAGCGCACGAGAGGGGGGAAGGGGGAGCAAAGTGTGCCAGCTCTGTGCTCACACGAGCGGCGAGTCCGGCGACCTGGCTGTTGCGTCTCTGCCGAAAGCACAGCATTGTAAACAAGAGCAGAATTTCAAGTAAAGAATCTATCTCACCAGGCTAGTATCGATCTGATACCGATGCCGACTTGCTATCGATACAATCGATATTTGGATTGATCCGCCCACCACTAGCTCTAACCAGGTGAGGCTCATTTCTAAAGACATTCCACTTAAAAGTAAATGTGGGGGCGACCGTGGCTCAGGGGGTTGGGAATCGCATCTGTAACCGGAAGGTCGCCGGTTCGATCCCTGGGCTCTCTGTCCTG
>NW_024584324.1:0-9248 GCF_018398535.1 Haplochromis burtoni
AAATAGTGGTCCTTTTGAAAGCATCTGTGATGCCTCAAAGGCATTTATTTCATTTATCTTTAATGTTTGCTTAAAGTAATTCTTTCGTATGTATTTAAGTTAAAAAGAACAGTAAAAAGACTTCAAAATGTTAAGAAGCTTTAAATTTGAAGGTTAGCTTGCTGGTGACCTCACTTCCTGGTGGGTGACCTGTATTACTTCATTTCCTGTTTAATTCCTCTTCCTGGTTGCTCTAAGAGGGAGAGGGACATGCGGTCTTGCTCTGAGGCTTATCCACAGCCATCCACTTGGGAACATTGTTCAGGCAACGTCGTAAGTGTATATATTTCATGGTGAAGGTGTTAAAAAGGCATAAATAGCGGTATTTGTTAAAAATTATATTTTATTTGTGATTCATGGAGGTTGATTTGTACATGTTAAAAAAGGGCAGTTTTGATGATCATTACTGTTGCTAAAGCTAACACGAAGGTGTAAGGTCACATTTTGAGTTATTTCATGATGCAATATTTATGTAAACGATCATTTTTTCTATTCTGTATTTCTTTTCAACTACAGTTTTCACCGCTTGTCAAATGAAGATTCTGAGTAAAAAGTCAACTCTACTCGGACTCGTGTATTCATTGACAGAGGTTTAGCTTGGTGTTTGATCGGAGTTGCTACACTCTGCAACAGAACACTACAATTTCGATTCTTTTAAAGAAACCGAATTCAAATTCATATAGTAATAAAAAATGTCCCAT
Source organism: Haplochromis burtoni (assembly GCF_018398535.1). Classification (NCBI taxonomy): domain Eukaryota; kingdom Metazoa; phylum Chordata; class Actinopteri; order Cichliformes; family Cichlidae; genus Haplochromis; species Haplochromis burtoni. Next base: position 741 of record NW_024584324.1, read on the forward strand.
AATACAAATGTTTTACACAAAATGATATTAATGTGGCCATTCCCTCACAGGGGTACCACAACAACATCATCCAGGTAGGAAACAGCATATGCAATTTGAGGAAGCAGCTACCGCTCCATGAGGTGCTGAGAGGCTTCAAATAAGCCAAAGGTAAGTGTGACAAATTGATAGAAACCATACAGAGTGGAGAAGGCCATTTTTGTCTTTGGACTCTGCAGACAAGGGAATCTGCCAGTAAGAGTTGGTTAAATCCAGCATCATAAAAAAAGACAAGCAGTGCAGGACAGATGGAACAAGTGACGAAAAATGTGTGGACTTTATACCAGTTTTTAAATTGTGTTGATAGGCCACGTAAAAAACAGAGTTGTGATAAAAAAAAAATCTGCAATGTTTGGTTTTCTTCCAGAATACTATTGTTGCTTATATTTACTGGGGGAAGAAAAAAAAAACTGCGTTTTATAAAGAAAACGCTCTAAAGCACTCTCCGGCTGTGAGCAAAGACAAAACCAAAACACCCCCACACTTTCCCATTGGTCAAAAAATGTACCATGTCAACCAATAAAACATGGCATTTGGTTGTTAAGAAACGGAAGTTATTAAGAAGAGGAAATTTTAGGAGTGACGGCAGTGTTTTGAGATGTGAGAGATTTGCGACGTTTAGCGCAAATCTTGTGTAGTTAGTGTGTAGTGTAGTCAATAGTTTTGTTGTGTGTGTCAGAATGTTAGTGGAAAATGATTCTATGTTTCTTTACCTTCTTTTAAATGTACAAAGATGCCTTTTCTCTGCCCTTTGTCTATGGTTAGATTAGTTTAGAATTATCCTTTTAGACTTTCCCAGCGAAGACATATTGTTTTGGGACATATTGTTTTAGATTGTTTTATCTCTCACAGCTTTCTCCCAGCTCTCTGCTGACGAGACTAGCGCCACATATGGAGTTGTTTATTTTATCTGTTTATTATTTTCTTATCCTGTTCTCACTGTCTTTTCTATAAAAAGTGCCAAGCCTCTGTTCACGACGTGAGTTGTTCTCAGCAGCTCACCCGTGTTCACGTTAAAGCATAAAAAGTAACCTTGTCTCATTGTGTCTTTATTTCTCCTGGGTTTTTTACAGAGTTTTCCCCCACACAGAACAATGAGGCGACTGCTAAATGTTACAGGAGTTATACATCTCCTGTTGTAAGGCCTGCAGGAATCAGGCTTTTTTGATTTAGAAATTATTTTTTGGAGAGGCACAAATAATTTGTGTGGTATCAGATTTGATGCAGAATAGCTGATTGTTCTGTAAATAGTTTGAAATGTTTGTTTAAAAAAAATCCCTTAGCAGCATTTTTAGGTAAACAGCTGCAAAAATCTTTGTTGTATGCAATACTCAGTAACTTTTTTGAAGAAGTAACTATATAATTAATTGCCCAGCATTGGATTTTATGTATTGTATTTTGTCATGGCGCAGTGGCCCGTGGAAATGGGATGGACTCAAGTGCAGTTTCAAACCCGGAGGCCAGAGGTGTGGTGTAACGAAAAGAGACTTTATTTACAATGCTCAGAGGCTAACAGAAATTGCAGACTAGAATTAAGGAACATAAACTAGATGTCTGAGGCGAGAGAAAATACTGTGACTATAACTAGATGGCAGGGATAACTGGGTGCAGGTACTGGGCAGGGGAAACTGTGGCGGGCCAGGGCACTGAAACAGAGGAGAGAGCAGTCAGGGGAATCCCACAGAGGGCTGCGAGTGAATCTGAGGATAATACACTGAGCTGTCTTACAAGCTTGCAGGTGGGGGTTGCGTGGAGGGGGGAGGCAGGAGAGGTCCAGGTGGGTGCTGCATGCAATGCAGGGAGGCAGGCAGGAGAGACTGGCAGTTCCAAAATGGGGAGAGATTACCGGCGGCTGCAAACTTGTATCCAGGAGAGCTTGGTAGGTGGGTTTCAGAGGCTGACGAGAAAACAGAGGAAATAAGGTTAATACACACGATGAGTCACCAAGGAACAGACGTGAGGCCGAGAACTGACTAAAGTTGGCAGATAATCTGGCGAAGACCAGTTGAGTGCGCCGGTCATAAATACTGCTGGTACGATTGCCATCAGGTGAGGAACAACAAAGACTCCACCCAGTGGGGAGGAGCCGATGCTGTGGAAAACCACCCAGACCACGACAGTATTTTGCAGAGAGAGAGTTACAAAGTGGTACTCCATGAAAGTCCTGTAGACGAGCAGGGGGGAGAACGCAACTGCAAACCGCTGTTGCAATGTAGGAACATCTGCTTTATTGGAATGTGTGAGATGTTAACCACAATGACTCTTAAAAGCACTGTCTGAAAACTTCATGCCAACAGCACGGTTTTAAGGAAAATCAAACATATTTCTTCAAGATCATTTTAGAGTTTTTAATGAGCTGCAGGAACCCTGTTCATGTGAGTGGAGAACAGCCAAGTCGCCTCCTCTGATAAACCTTCACATGTACCACTGAAAACAGTTAAATTAGTTTGAATCGGAAATAATGGGTCAAACTACTTGTTCTGAGACCATTTCTTTATTTTTCACACCAAACTGTTTAATAAGATAAACTCTACACAGACTTCATCAAATATAACTAACACTTTAACATTATCAGGATTTCATAATACAAACTTCAAATCAACAAGAAAACAGCTGCAGAACATGTGGATCAAAATTCATTAAAAAACAACATGTGGACTTCAAGGACTAAATACACTAAAGTGAAAGGAGGAGCAAAAAATAGAGGTTTAACAGAATTTGAATTAAGTAAAAGTAGTCACCTGTGATCTTTAAATGGTCCAGATGTGTGCTGCTGTTTTTAACTTTCAACATTTCTTTGCTGCCACTGTGAATACGAATGTGGTCTTTGCCTAATTAAATAAAGGTTACACTGACTCACTGCTCCATCTTCTGGTACAAACTGGTATTACATGGAAGTACAGCCCAAAACCAGTTTAGCTTGAGTTTCTTTTTTCTGGACATAAAGTCACAGCAGGTGTTGTTTCAAAGCTGGTGGACAGATTTAGTTCTGGCAACAACACACAGGGCGCCCTCTGACCCCGGAAGGACACACCGTCGCAGCGAGAGGGCGTCACCCGTCACTATGGCAACATAAACAAAACATAACTGTACAAACAGAACCCCGAACAGCCCTGACCCGCTACATAGCCCCCACCTAAGGGGTCAGTCGTCCCCGACGACCCCATTACCCCACACAAAGTCCTGCAAATGTCCAGGTGCCTTCTTTTGGCGCACCGGCCGGTCACGACCGGCGGGGGAAAAGTCACTCGGGTCAGAACATGGGGTGCCACCATCATCCCACTTCTGACACCAATGTGGCGAGCTCAGACAAGGAGGAGACGGAGGTGTCGTTTGGTCTTGCTTCCCGTGAGCTAGCCAGGGAGCACAGCCGTTTATTGACATCTGCAGAAGAACACTGCCGCTAGCTAACTGCTCAGCGCGGCAACAGCACAGCAACAACAACAACAACAACACACAGGGCGCCCTCTGACCCCGGAAGGACACACCGTCGCAGCGAGAGGGCGTCACCCGTCACTATGGCAACATAAACAAAACATAACTGTACAAACAGAACCCCGAACAGCCCTGACCCGCTACAATAATATATCCTGCTGCTTTTACACACACACACATAACATCAGCGATTCTCTGCGCGATCAACCTCTCACATGTTTAAGCTTGCTGCGGGAGATTTCACTTGTCATGTTTGCATAGTAAGCTAACGATTAATAAGACGATGTCAGAGGAATTGGTGCACAAATTATCATCACTCACAGATCAGTGCTGTCGCTCTCTATACACAGTTCGCGCGATTGCAAAGTGAAAGCAAAAAAACAAGCGCAAATTCAAACGCGATTTCAATATGTCACATATTGACAGTGGCTCACCGATGCCAATGACATAATTACCCAGCTACATTTCCGAAAGAATGCAAAAGCATTGACATATATTTTTCCTTCCTACAATAGCCCGACGGGCAGGGCAGAGATAGATTTTGGTAGCCCGACTGGAAAAATCGCTAGCCCCAGGACGTCGGGCTAGCGATTTTGCGAGCCCTGTATCTGATTGAGGAATCACTCATCTTTGGAAAAGAGAGTTTATTACAGAGAAATGGCTCTTTCCAAAATAAAAGCTATACTATACGCTTCTTCTGGGCTATATTCTCAGCAGCATATTAAACATATCAGGTCCCCATAAGGAGAATCATGTGCTAACGGCTGTCTAAATGACTCGGGTAAAGTTTGTAGCATGCTTGCTTGTTGTTTTTGTCTGCTTCCACTTGTCTTTGCACTAGGATGATGTCGGCGTAAATGTGCAGTCATATTCATTGTGTTCCCACTAGTGCTGTCAGCGTAAATCTCGTTGAAATGACGTTAACGCCACAACACGGCAAATCTCCGTTAACGAGCTACCGCGGATCGCCCGTGCATGGGGCTGGACGGCCAACACGTTAACGAGCTAACTGCGCTAACACACTAGCTCCCACCCATGTAATTGAGCATTGCGTGGCACATCCAACATACTGTTTTACTTTAGTCCATGACGCGCTTACCTTCAGGGTCATACGTCACATGAAAACCAAAATAGTTCCAAACGCCAGATCTGAATGAGGGTGGGGGAGGTTCAATTTGCCATGTTGCAAGGAGAGCTTAACTTTTGTCTGGCTAGCTTGCCCTGCGCTCAGTGAATCTGCGTTCGACTACTCCGCCTAGGCTGCACTGTCGACCACAGATCCACTGAGCGGCCGTAGTGATCGATGTAGCGGTTCCGAATGACAGCAATATCAGGAAGAAGGAACACGAGAAGCTGGAGAAATACCAAGGGCTCAGAGAAGAGCTCGAGAGGATGTGGAGGGTGAAGGTAACGGTGGTCCCCGTGGTAATCGGAGCACTAGGTGCGGTGACTCCCAAGCTAGGCGAGTGGCTCCAGCAGATCCCGGGAATAACATCGGAGATCTCTGTCCAGAAGAGCGCAGTCCTGGGAACAGCTAAGATACTGCGCAGGACCCTCAAGCTCCCAGGCCTCTGGTAGAGGACCCGAGCTTGAAGGATAAACCGCCCGCAGGGGCGTGCTGGGTGTTTTTTTTATATATCTGCCGGTATGTACCACCGGCAGATAGAGGACGTGGCTGATATCCAGAAATCCTACCAGTGGCTGGACAAAGCTGGACTGAAAGACAGCACAGAGGCACTAATCATGGCAGCACAAGAACAAGCTCTGAGTACAAGATCCATAGAGGCTGGGGTCTATCACACCAGGCAAGACCCCAGGTGCAGGCTGTGTAAAGATGCCCCAGAGACAATCCAGCACATAACAGCAGGGTGCAAGATGCTAGCAGGCAAGGCATACATGGAACGCCACAACCAAGTGGCCGGCATAGTGTACAGGAACATCTGTGCCGAGTATAACCTGGAAGTCCCGAGGTCAAAATGGGAGATGCCCCCAAGGGTGGTGGAGAATGACCGAGCTAAGATCCTGTGGGACTTCCAGATACAGACGGACAAAATGGTGGTGGCTAACCAACCGGACATAGTGGTGGTAGACAAACAGAAGAAGACGGCCGTAGTGATCGATGTAGCGGTTCCGAATGACAGCAATATCAGGAAGAAGGAACACGAGAAGCTGGAGAAATACCAAGGGCTCAGAGAAGAGCTCGAGAGGATGTGGAGGGTGAAGGTAACGGTGGTCCCCGTGGTAATCGGAGCACTAGGTGCGGTGACTCCCAAGCTAGGCGAGTGGCTCCAGCAGATCCCGGGAATAACATCGGAGATCTCTGTCCAGAAGAGCGCAGTCCTGGGAACAGCTAAGATACTGCGCAGGACCCTCAAGCTCCCAGGCCTCTGGTAGAGGACCCGAGCTTGAAGGATAAACCGCCCGCAGGGGCGTGCTGGGTGTTTTTATATATATATATATATATATATATATATATATATATATATATATATATATATATATATATATATATATATATATATATAATATATATATATATGTGTGTGTGTGTGTGTGTGTGTGTAGGGTGTGTCTGCCTGGATTGATTACAAGAAGGCCTATGACTCAATGCCCCACAGCTGGATACTGGAATGCTTAGAATTGTACAAGATCAACAGGACCCTAAGAGCCTTCATCAGGAACTCAATGGGGATGTGGCGTACAACACTAGAGGCCAACTCCAAGCCCATAGCACAAGTCACCATCAAGTGCGGGATCTACCAAGGAGATGCTCTGTCCCCACTGCTGTTCTGCATAGGCCTGAACCCCCTCAGTGAGATCATTAACAAGACTGGCTACGGATACCGACTACGGAACAGAGCAGTTGTCAGCCACCTCCTGTACATGGATGACATCAAGCTGTATGCCAAGAGTGAACGAGACATCGATTCACTGATCCACACTACCAGGCTGTTTAAAGATGCCCCAGAGACAATCCAGCACATAACAGCAGGCTGCAAGATGAGGGGTGCAATTTAAGTAATTGCCTGACAGTTTTCTAAACGTAGGACAGTACTTTTTTTCAGAGGTGCCACTATGTCTAAAATAGAAGTACACTGGTTATTAAAGGATGAGACAAGAGAGTCCAAATCATTGTAAGTCATTTCAGCGTCAAACATGGCAGAGAACCTTTTGCCGGCGTTCAGGTTTATGATTCGCCTTTCAATCGTTATTTTGGGAGCCGGGGGATCCAAATAAAACGACAAGTTAAAATATATGCAGCTATGGTCACTCACATGGACATTTTCCACACGAATGTCATTTATATTTAAACCCAAGGAGAAAACAAGGTCCAATGTGTGACCCTTTACATGTGTAGGGCCAGAAACATGCTGCATAAAATTAAAAGACTCTGTGATAGTCATGAAGTCAGCAGCCATATTACAGGATGCATCATCAATATGAAGTTAAAATCTCCCAACATTACCACCTTCTCTAATTTAATAATGGATGATAGGAGGTCGTTAAATTCAGTTAAAAAGACTCCGGCAGGGCCAGGAGGTCGGTAGATTAAAATACAATAAAAGGTGTGCAAAGAGCCGACCTTGATCATCTGAAGTTCAAATGAGGTAAAAGAATCCGCGTTCATCAGTCTGCATGTGAATCTGTCCTGGTGCACAACAGCGAGACCTCCGCCACGTCCCGAAAGACGTGGAGTTCCGATGACGGAGCAGCCAGTCGAACAAATTTCCTTCAGATGTATATAATCCATGTTTTGTTGCCACGTCTCAGTTAAACACAAGAAGTTGAGAAGATTCCTTTATAAAAAGATCGTTTAAAATAAACGATTTGTTTGTGATTGAGCGAGTGTTGAGCAGGGCAAACCTGATTGAAGACATTTGGTTGGTGCAGTCAACAGCTGACTGCAGTGGCACTCGAAATAAGCACCTCTACACCTGTTACGCCGGGCGGGGACTTCAGGGCTAGCAGAAGCTAATATCCATAGTGGTACATCACCTCTGCCATCAAAACGGCGTTCGAAGGAGGGACGCCAAGTGCCAACCTCCAAAGGCTACACTTTCTGTTTCTCAGGTTGCTTGTGACCCTCTGCCACATTTAGCTTTTTCTGCCTTGTCTGCTAGCTCTGACTCTGTTTCTCCAGGGATAAAGAATGTTGCTCCTCTCGTGTTAACACTAGCTGATGCGAAGTCTGTTAACTCAGGTTTTGAAAACACTAAGACTGTGCATTCAATCACAACTGTTAAGGTTAAGTGCAACAAGTTACCGTCCGTCATGTGTAAACTGCTAGGGGAGCTCAGGTTGACTATTCCTGAGTTAGTTTCTCACCAAGTTGCCTTGGACACCGCCTGTGTTAACTCCCCAACTCCTGTACCTCCTATGTATAAGACTGCCATCAGACCATAGATTCCGAGCTGGGAACTGCAGTGTAGCGTCGGCACCAGGTGACAGTAGATGAATTGGTCGTAGGCACCGGGATTCTTCCCACATCCAAGAAGCTAATCTTCGGTACCTTCTTAGTCGCACCTGGACACCGGCCATGGTTCCACTACTTCTTCTTTTCTTCGTGTTAAATCCCACCGATATGTACGGTAACATGCAGTCAGGTGAGGTGAGGAACACACAAAGGGTGGAGAGAAAAATTTCCTGTAACTGTCCCAGCTGTCAAGTAGCTCTCCATTGAATCTTTGCTATACAACATCATGCCCCGATCATAAGTATTGGTGGCTGAGACAAAATCAAAACACAGGACGGTAAAAATAATATTGCAAGTGACAATAGCAGCCAGTATAAAACTACACCAGCGAGCTGTACTAGCAGCACAAGCGGCAAAGCCAAACACAGGCGCCATCTTGTCCAAGCCAATGTTTGCTGACACAAAACACCAAAACAGTTTTCCCTCCTTGTAAATCTCACATTTGATGATGGATCACAGGTTCTCAATGGGGTTCAGATCAGGTGAACAAGGTGGCCATGTCATTAGTTTTTCCTTATTTTATACCCTTTCTTGCCAGCCACGCTGTGGAGTACTTGGAC
>NW_024584324.1:10931-15675 GCF_018398535.1 Haplochromis burtoni
GCTCTTTTTAGTGAGCCGAGCCGAAAGAACCGGTTCTCTAAAAAGAGCCGGAAATCCTATCACTAATGGATACATGCTCTTTTCCTGAGTTTTAAGCAATTCTCAAATGACGTTTTCATCGAGGCCAAAGCAAAGAGTTTAGGAAAAGGAGATAGGCCCTAATTTTGAAATTGCACTCCGCGTGGTTACGTTGGGCAAGTTAGTCACGTGACCAAACCGAGTAACAAATCGCCACAGAGTCGGGAGGAGCAAAAGGGGGCGGAGCAAAGTGTGTGTGTGTGCAGGAGACGAGTCGAGCAGAGAGAGCTGCTTTTTCATGAAACGGGAGTAAAGTAGTGAACTTACAGGAACATATACCACTACCAACGATGGGATCAATATCTGCATCGATCTGCACACCCTTGTCTTCTGGATCGTAGCTGAGATCAGCGTGAACCACGTGGGTCCCTGCTCCCTTATCTATTTCTTAAGACTTCCAGCTTCATCACGGAGTTTCTCTTGGTTTGTGGGCTCATCTAAGGTAAGCACCGAGCTAACTTTAATGCAGGTGGAGTTTATGTTGATTTTAGCTCCGTTGAGAATAATAGATTGTTTGGTAGACATTGGAGTTAGACAGACTGTAGAGTTTGTGATTGCTTGCAACATTATAATACGGCGGGTTTTAGGGGGTAAGAATAGATACAGAAAAATAGTCTTTGAATATGAACAAAAGGATGGGGTGCAGGGCAGGACAGGACAACAACCAGCCCCCATCCCCAGGACAGAAAGCCACAGGTACACGCGTGGGGGAGGACAATCAGCCTTTAGAATAGGACTTAATGGGACCGTCTCCAGATGCATCCAGGGCTGGACTGGGACAAAAAATCGGCCCGTGTTCGAGATTAACTGGCTTTGGTCGAACAGATGTGTGGTAGACTTGCGTTTCAGGAGCTGCTACCCACAAACCAGCAAAAAAAACGCCAAAATGTGTCATCTGTGACAGTTGTGAGGTTAACTCAAACACACCCAGTCAGTCTTGATGCTGTTGAACAACAAAATGTTTAAACATGTCACGAGTTGGGGATAATGTTATGCGCGACGCGATCGCGAAAACACGACACATCCACACGTAAACGCAAAAAGGCCTGGCAGGCGTTTTTAGAAATCTCAGTAATACCTTACCACAGTAATACCGACAGCCCGCTAGCACTCTCTACCAAAAATAGTGCTTTGTTGTGTATCTAATGGACCAAAGCTAAATCAGTTCCACGCCACTGAAGTTGCTGCATTTTTACAAACCAATTCTGGTTCATCTCTTTCACTCAACGATCCACTTTCACCCTTCTCATTCTCCGTCACCGCTGTGCTTTTTCCAGCCATGTGCGTATGAAAACAAAGGCATTGCGCATGCGTGTTTTATCTATATTTTATCCATATATCTGTATTTCATTTTCTTATCGTTGTCTAGCATTATACCGGTATTAATGTGAGCGGTATGATATAGCCCAGCCCTACTTTTAAAAGTTTACTATTTGGCTGCACCATATCAACCATCCGCTGTTTTTTTTTTTTTTTTTTTGTCTTTTTTTCCCTCTAAAAAAATTTCCTCTAAAAAATTATCCACACCCACCACCACACCGCTCTGAATTTTGTAATGGGTTGAATTTGACCCATCCTTCAAACGCAGGGAAATAAAGGATGGATTTTCGGCCACATTTGGAGCAGCCTTTGAATTGGGACAGCCTTTGTCGCGTCGCTGTGACGTAATCGGCTGAGGCAGCTCTTACTCCTCATTTTATGACTGGCAGACCCCCACTGTCATTCTTGTGAGATTTAGGGTGACACGAAATGTTTGGAGAACAAAAGTCAATTTTTGTCCTTTAAACAGGGGTTAAAAAAGTAATCCTAACAAAACACTAAGAATCGTAGTGGTGTTTCCACTTCCATTGCAAATTTTTTCTTTGATTCTTTGCGGTCTCTCTTTCTCTCACCTTCTCTGTCGCACTTTTTTCCGCTTCACTCCACACGCGAGCCTTGTGCTTTGCGCTGGGAAGAGGGGGGAGGGGCAGTAGTTACGCTCGCAGTAGCACATGAACAGAGCGAGACAGAAAGAGAGCCAGGGACAACAACATCACATCAGAAAGGTATAGGAATCAACCACAACTATTTTCAGTTGCAGATGATAAAAGATTCAGAAAGTTTATTCATGCAGGCCCATATGACAGAGAATATGCATCTTCTTTTTGTTTTCATATTTTAATTTATATTTAATTGTGTTGTGGTTTGCAGCGTTTTGTTTTGTTTCACTTTAAATTTGTTTAAAAGGAAAAAGATGAAAATTTAAATAGTTAAAAGTTGAAATGTAAAAAGGTGGGTTTTGTCCATCCATCCATCCATTCGCTTCCGCTTAACCTTTTCAGGGTCGCAGGGGGCGCTGGAGCCTATCCCAGCTGTCATCGGGCGAAAGCCGGGGTACAACCTGGACAGGTGGGTTTTGTATCATATGATTAATTTATTACAGTTTATGTGGAGTGAATAAATAAAAGTATAGTTACAGTGGTCCCTAGAGACAAAGCACGTACGAACTCTAAAACACGTACAAAACATAACAGAAGTGCTCCAGGATGCTAGGCGCAGTGTAATTACATTAGTTCAATTCAATTCAATTTTATTTATATAGCGCCAAATCACAACAAAAGTCACCTCAAGGCGCCTCATAGATACAGAGAAAAACCCAACAATCATATGACCCCCTATGAGCAAGCACTTTGGCGACAGTAGTAATTCCTTTTGTGCATAATTTTATATTGTTGTTAATAATAAATTAATTAAAGCAACAAAACAACCTCAAGAGCTGGCTGGGAGACGAAAGAGCCGGTTCTCTAAAAAGAGCAGGAAATCCCATCACTAACTGCCAGCATCATGACATCATTTCAAAAAAGAAAAAAGATGAATTCAGAATCGATTACCTTGCTGATTCCTTTTAGACAAGGGACTTGGGACTTACTATCTAATCGTGTCCCACATAGGTGACTTTCTCCAGAACCCATTGTAATGTGGAGAAGCTCACTTTACCATCGTTTTTAAAGCAACAGTGTTGTATAGCACGTTTAGTTCCAATCATGCAGGCCTGCTTGAAGGAGAGCAGATTTTCAAACCTAACTTTCAGTGCACTCCTCAAACATAAATAAAATAAAATAAAATAAAATTCTACAAAATGTAAAAATATGAAAGCCTAGTTTTAGGATTTTTCACTTCCACTTGGTAACAAAAATGCAAGTTTCATCCCATGTAACACGGTGTATGTCATGGTAAAACCTCCCCTACACATCAGGAACAAGAAACTAAGAATCTACTAGTCTCACTCATTTAATCCCTCTGCTGCATTCTGTTCACCCCTGCTATATTTCAATCATCTTTCCTAATATAATATTAGTCCACTAGTTCATATATTGCTTCTCATCCCACTAAGTGAACCGAACAACATGATAAAATCAGATACACAGGCTTAAAATACTATCTGGTCTTCTTGAGCTTCATTACATGCGTGTATGTGTTAGTAGGATTAATACATTTTGTGCTCCTTAAAGGTTAAAATATCAATACTACAGTCTAAATATCAGGAGAGCAAATCAATATGTCCTTCTTGTTTCAGAAACATCTAAAGTCAGGTTCAGCTAAATCCTAAGCGTTTGCAAGTTCACCAAGTGAATGTAAAGGTGTTGTTAACACCGTCAACAGGTACCCCCGCGTGATGTGTGCCACTTCCAATGTGATTTTTGACACCCCCATATGGAGGACAACAAGAGCCATGCACATCGAAATAAAGAACTCTGTGCTTGAATAATGAATTGTAGAATAAATTCTTCATTTGTGAAATTTTTCAATCCCTCATTAACAAAGTGATTTTTTAAATGTTTTTTAAACTCCTAGGATGGTAATGAGGTGCAGTATAAACTTAGTTGGCTGAGTTTATACTGCTACCGATGAGTCTGAGCGGGACTCTTTTGTGGATCTATGGAAGTCCATATTTACTTATTTAATTTTTTGTTTCACACATGGTACAGCAGTAATTCATTTCTTATACACAACCTTCCTGTTAATTAAAGTAACACTGTTATCATGCATGAACAGGAACAGGAAGAAGAATAAATTCTCATTGACACCTGCACCCTATCTGTGATGATACAAGTAGGCAACCAAAATTACACTCTGACAATATTCTACAGAAAACAAGACAAAACAAACAGAACAATATAATCAACAGTGAGCAATACCACTAAATATCAAACAGAAAGGATAATTTTTTCTACAGTTAAATTCTGTTATTTTCAACTTCTTCATATTGGTTTATCGTTTTATTGCTATAGCAGATTTTAAATTGAGAAACCTTTGTACAACACATGCTATACCTATTATAAAGACATATCTCCTGGATGCACTGGTACGCATCTTCAGTGATGTATCCTAAGGTCATCAGGTGTTTCGGGTCTCACAACATCATACACCCTCGCCCAGGCGACCCAGCCGGGGGTGATCAGGCCCCGACTTGCGTACCAGTAGCTACCCACGGATCAGCCCTCTTGATCCACAGCCACCTTGTGGCTTTCTCTGCCGCTTCACTTTCTGCCTTAGGCGTGACTCCGCCACCTCAACTGCCTTCTCAGCCTTCCACTTTCTTCCTGTCCTTACCTCAATACCTGCTGATGCCACCTTGCAGTCTTTAGAATCTCTGTACTGTAGGGCTTCTCGTGTACGAGCCACC
>NW_024584324.1:16672-18510 GCF_018398535.1 Haplochromis burtoni
GCTCAATAGCGAGATGCTCCGAAACTGGTTTATGTTTTTCGAATCCTCCTCTTTGGGAATCCAGACTCCCTCTGCGCACCTCCACTGATCAGCAACTCTCCCTCTCCGCCATATCACCTTTAAGATCTTCCACAGGTGGCGAAGCAGCTCTGGGCAGCGCTTATAGACAAGGTAGGGTACGCCACTGGGACCTGGGGAGGATGCAGAGCGGGCTGCTTTGATGACCTCACACACCGCCTTCAAACTTGGCTCCGTCAACTTGAACTCTACTGATGGTGGGGCAGAGTTGATGAGAGCTTTGTTTGGTCCCAAGTCTTGTTCCCTCAGTGGGTCACTCATGATCTCATGAAGGAAGTTATTCACCTCCTCTGCTGAGCACTCCAACTGCCCGCTTCGCTTAACCCCAAGCAATTGTTTGGAAAAGCGAAAGGGATCAGCAATAAAAGCTGCACGTTTCCTGGCTATCTCTCTTCCTCGCCTCCTGTAACATTCTGCTCTACGGAGGGTAATCAGCTTCTTCCGCAAGATGTTATGCAGTTCCTCTAAAGCTTGCTTCTCCTCCACATCAGCGTTCTTGAACTGCTTCTTAAGGCTCCTGAGCTCCTGGCGCAGTTGATGAATCTTCATGGCCCTGCGGTTCATGGTGTAAGGGGTCTTGTTGTAACACTTCTCGATCAGGCTGAACCTTTCTGAGGCGTAGCTGACTATGATGGTGGTCATTGTTTTAAGCCTGCTGTCGGCATCTCTTTTGGCCACAGCTTGTATGATGTTGGAGACATCCTCATCAAACTTCTGCCACTCGCTCCGGCTGCTGGCTGGGGGCCACTTAATCCGCTGTTGTGGAACTACACTGCTTGGATTGGAAGAGTCCAGTGCGTGGAGGGACTGGGCTCTGTGGGGTGCCTCCTGGCCGGGCTCCTCCTGCGTCTCACCAGGTTCAGGACCTGTGCGTTGCACCTCACTCTCCCACTCCAAACATTTCATTCTAGCCTGATGGACCTTTAGGCCACGCTGGTTCTTACACAGCTTGCCGCAGATACATGTCTTACTCGTAGTCCTTTCCATTGCATTGGTCGTTAACCTTGAGTCCGTCTGATTGGAGACCTCATCCTCCCTCCCTCTCGGGATCTCCTGGGGGTATCTTTCTTTAGGGCTTTCCGTAGCTTTTTGGGGTGCTTTCTCACGAAAACTGCAGACCGGGATGCTAGCCCACCCTGCCCCTGGAGCTGTCTTTCCGAGCTGTCATCTGTCTCTCCAGTAGTCACCAAACTTTCTTGGTTGTCACCTAGACTCTTAGATGATCAATGAGATGATCATTGAGAGAATTTCTTATGCCTATGACTGTTGGACACATTTGCCTTTGTGTGGTTCGAGCAAACCGATGCTTAAAATAAAACTTCCTTCTTCCCTCCCCATGTTCTGAACACAATACAAATACACTTTGTAACTTAAGAGGTAGTGTTTTATTTTTTGCCCTAAATATAATAATTTATGTCTGTAATTTCATTATATCTTCTAGTTTTCATAATTTCGATTTTATATACAAACTGTTACTGTCTTCTCTATACTTAACGTTATGCATAATTCAAAGCGCTCTCTTCTGTAATAAATATAATGGTTTGGTTATTAGTCACATATGTATTCCCCCATACTTCATCACAATAACTCAGATAGGGTAGAAACAATGAAAAGTATTCTTAGCAGAGCTGCTCTGGGCAGCGTTATGGCACGATAATCTTGAGAGAGAATAGAAAGTCGACACACATATCTCAGTCCTGACGGAGGACTCTCCCACTACACCTCTCCAGTGCATTCACAGAGTCGTTGCATGGTAAGAC
>NW_024584325.1:0-12987 GCF_018398535.1 Haplochromis burtoni
AACACTGTTGAGCTATGGTGCTGATTTTCCACCTCTTTCGCACAGTTGCTTTTTATTAAAACAACAGTTAAATCATGACTGGAAATCTACCTTTCTTTATAGGTATTTTAACCAATACTAAACTACTGCAATATCCTAAAATAAGAAAGCATTGCATGTGATGTAACAGAGAAAAAAAATAAACAAAAAAAGGTCAATAGGCATGTTTCGTTTGCTAAATACTTTATTAAAAGACAGTTTCCTATTTACGTTTATATGTTTCACAGAAGTTTGTAATTTTTTACTTCGGGATGGGGATGCATGATGTGCGTCCTGCACCACCCAAACGATCTGGGGCGTATCGGAGCCATTTCTGCACTGCTTGTGCAAAGACAAACTCGGACATAGAGTTTGCCCCTAACTGCTGCGTCAGGCCATCTAGGACAAAAATACACACACACACACACACACAACAAAATAAGTGAATTAGAGCACATGAATAAGCTCTTGTTAACTGTCTTCAGCGGGGAGAAAGTATGTAAACTCCTAGGCTGATAAACATGAAAGTCACCAGGCGTAAATCTGCAAACTGCCGCATTTGATTCCCAAAGAGCTATGAGCGGAAAAAGTGATAAGTCTTAGCATGGTGTGCCGTGTATCCTTTAAAACAAAATAAACATGGGGTCCTCGGGCTGTACAAACTACAACCCGAGGACTAAACAAGCCAAAGACCAAAGACTCCATCTCCAGATTAACCGGACATGAAAGTCTTGTTATTAAGAAAGACAAAGTAATATACCATAAAAATGGTAAAACTTACCAAATATGCATTTGCAGAGCGCTGTATCTTTAAATGCCCTTTTTTGCTTTGTCTGGTCCTTGGTTTTTTCCCCTGCCCAGTTTAGTACCGAGGCCAGCTCGTTTGTAATGGCATAAGCCATTACAGTGGGGCAAAAAAGTATTTAGTCAGCCACCGATTGTGCAAGTTCCCCCACCTAAAATGATGACAGAGGTCAGTAATTTGCACCAGAGGTACACTTCAACTGTGAGAGACAGAATGTGAAAAAAAAATCCATGAATCCACATGGTAGGATTTGTAAAGAATTTATTCGTAAATCAGGGTGGAAAATAAGTATTTGGTCACCTCAAACAAGGAAAATCTCTGGCTCTCACAGACCTGTAACGTCTTCTGTAAGAAGCTTTTCTGTCCCCCACTCGTTACCTGTATGAATGGCACCTGTTTGAACTCATCATCTGTATAAAAGACACCTGTCCACAGCCTCAAACAGTCAGACTCCAAACGCCGCCATGGCCAAGACCAAAGAGCTTTCGAAGGACACCAGGAAAAGTATTGTAGACCTGCACCAGACTGGGAAGAGTGAATCTACAATAGGCAAGCAGCTTGGTGTGAAAAAATCAACTGTGGGAGCAATCATCAGAAAATGGAAGACATACAAGACCACTGATAATCTCCCTCGATCTGGGGCTCCACGCAAGATCTCATCCCGTGGGGTCAAAATGATCATGAGAACGGTGAGCAAAGATCCCAGAACCACACGGGGGGACCTGGTGAATGACCTGCAGAGAGCTGGGACCAAAGTAACAAAGGTCACCATCAGTAACACACTACAACGGCAGGGAATCAAATCCCGCAGTGCCAGACGTGTTCCGCTGCTGAAGCCAGTGCATGTCCAGGCCCGTCTGAAGTTTGCCAGAGAGCACATGGATGATACAGCAGAGGATTGGGAGAATGTCATGTGGTCAGATGAAACCAAAGTAGAACTTTTTGGTATAAACTCAACTCGTCGTGTTTGGAGGAAGAAGAATACTGAGTTGCATCCCAAGAACACCATACCTACTGTGAAGCATGGGGGTGGAAACATCATGCTATGGGGCTGTTTTTCTGCCAAGGGGACAGGACGACTGATCCGTGTTAAGGACAGAATGAATGGGGCCATGTATCGTGAGATTTTGAGCCAAAACCTCCTTCCATCAGTGAGAACTTTGAAGATGAAACGAGGCTGGGTCTTCCAACATGACAATGATCCAAAACACACCGCCCGGGCAACAAAGGAGTGGCTCCGTAAGAAGCATTTGAAAGTCCTGGAGTGGCCTAGCCAGTCTCCAGACCTCAACCCCATAGAAAATCTGTGGCGGGAGTTGAAAGTCCGTGTTGCTCGGCGACAGCCCCAAAACATCACTGCTCTCGAGAAGATCTGCATGGAGGAATGGGCCAAAATACCAGCTACTGTGTGTGCAAACCTGGTAAAGACCTATAGTAAACGTTTGACCTCTGTTATTGCCAACAAAGGTTATGTTACAAAGTATTGAGTTGTATTTTTGTTATTGACCAAATACTTATTTTCCACCCTGATTTACGAATAAATCTTTACAAATCCTACCATGTGGATTCATGGATTTTTTTTTCACATTCTGTCTCTCACAGTTGAAGTGTACCTCTGGTGCAAATTACTGACCTCTGTCATCATTTTAGGTGGGGGAACTTGCACAATCGGTGGCTGACTAAATACTTTTTTGCCCCACTGTATTGGTGTGTCTCGCTAAAGTTATGCTTAAGTGCTTGTGTGTTGTAATCAACAGGTTGTTATGTATTTAAATCACATCTGACAGCTATTACACTTTATAGTTACAAAGTGTACATAACCTTTATATACTTACCATTGCCTTATTTGCCTCTTGTGATTGAAGAGCTGGCTCTGCATTGTTTAGCTCCTCAATGTTGTGCAAGGGCAAATCCAGAGGCAGTACCCCAGCATCTACCGATTCATTGCAGCCGGTATTGCGGATGGCTCTGACCTCCTCACGGAGTTCGTTAACAGCTCTCGTCAGGTCTGACAGAAAAAGATAATTTTTTTTAAGTATTTAAGAATACAGACAACTTGTCAAAAGTTTCCTTGTGTCACACACAGATATGTACAAAGACACTAGACAGTATTTTATTACCTGGTATTTTCACTCGAGGGGCCTGGGGAAACCATTTTTGTGGGCTGCTCATCCTCTGAGTCACTATATGTGTACAGGGGATTTGGTCTAAAGAAAAAAAGTTGAAAACGGTCATAAGTAATTACAAATGTGCTTTTGGAATATTTTTTCCTAAAGTTACAGTTTGATTTATAACAACACACACAGGAAACGGAGATGTGCAAGAAGGTACAGTATACAAGGGATTTTTGAAGTGCACAAGTGTACACGGCTTTGCATTTATAAAAAGTTTACAAGCTTCCACTTTTTGGACTATATTATGTGGTGATATTGCAGTATGCAAGCACCACAGATATGTATAAAAGACAAGATCATAAATTCTTAGCAATCAAAGATATGTTTGTGAAATAAAAAAGTTTTACTTGTGCTTTCTTTTATGACTGGTCTGAGTTTCAGCTTCGGACTGAAGGTCAGACGTATCACAGTGTTCACTTAGATATTTCTGAAGACTGCGTTCTGCTTCGTGAAATGTGTCTGGAAGTACAAACACAATGTATGGCCAGACATAAATTAGGACACGAAAAACTTGTTATTGTTACATTTATACAACACCAATCCAGATGATACCCACCATGGCTTATTAGAAGTCGGACTGGTGCATAGGTGAGCCATGTTGCACCAGGATGAACTCTCCTCTTTACTGCGTCGTGGATCCTGAATGTGTCTCACGGAGGATATGGAGGCCATGACAATTTCTCCCCATTTATCCATGATCTAGGGACTATTTCTGTACCACCAGTGCTAAACTGCACAATGCACCAGTCTTTCATTTTTATCTTTTTTTTAATTTGGAGTCCTTTTTTGCCCTGTCTAGGATAAACAGGAAACAGATAATTACAATATATTTCATAGTCACTACAAAACTTGATCTATTGATTGAACTAAATAATAAATAATAGCTTAAAATGTATATAGGCAACAATTACAAGCAAACCCGTATATGTAAGCATTTAAACACTGAAGATAATAAAATTAACAGTATTTTGTCTAAGTCTGCCATTGTAGGAATTCATGGCACCGAGACAAAAACTTGGCGCACAGTGTGGCGTCAAAATAGGCGCACACCTTTGACGCTGCGTTTTCTCCGTCTTCCTCGTCCACACGTAAATGCTAAACGCAGTTTACGTGTGGACAAAAGGTGCAAACGCAAGTTAGGTGAGCGTGCAGCGTAAAGTTAGGTGAGTGTGCAGCGTAAAGTTTGAATTGAGTGCGAATCGAAGCGGGTGCTCTCCAATCATTAAAAGTAACAAAGTCATTGAACACATTTATACAGTTACCTTTACGTTTATCAATCATATATCACAGATTTACAATTTTTTGTAGTACTATGCTAAAAAGCAACTACAGAGCGAAAGTCTGGGTCAAGCGCCGAGGCGACGGCAAGAACAAAGGAACCCTCGAAGCGTTAAAGCTAGCTTTGTAAGGGAATATAACGGAAAAGTATGAAACGAAAATGTTTTCTTTGTTGATAGACTTTGTTTGCAGTGCAATTTATTTGTTGCCGGATTGTAAGATGAAAGTAGACACAATTTCGGGCTCCCACATTTTATCCGAAACTTTACATTAACAAGTTTGTTTGTTTTTTTTACTGTTATTCAAATGCAACCGTGGAAATAACGAATAGAACAAAAGTCATTCATTCTTACCTTATACTAATCGTGGTGCAGGCCAGTGCAGTGCATGAACTGATGCCTTCTCCGGTCAATTCCGCTGAGAGTAAATCTAATGTCCCGCTCTACTGTACAAGACAATGGTTACCTGGAGGGATGTACCAATGTGATAGGGGTGCTGCGGAATAGTCCAAGTGGTAGCAGCTTTAATTTCCCGCTCAACCATAAATCGATGGTTTTTCAACGTGATTGTTGTCACCTTGTCAACTATAAATAGATCAACAATCAACGATGACAGAACAACAGTGAATCAATGTTATTTCAATGTCAGTGTCAGGTTTCATCAGTATTTCAATGTTGTTTCAACATTGGTTTTGTGTTGACATTTCAATCCTGACGATTCTGATGGTTCAGATGGAAAATCAACATCTGTTCAATGTCTCCTTGCTATCTGGGGTGGTTCGGGCATCTGACAAGGATGCCCCCTGGGCGCCTCCTGGGTGAGGTGTTCCAGGCATGTCCCACCGGGAGGAGGCCCCGGGGCAGACCCAGGACACGCTGGAGAGATTATATCTCTCGGCTGGCCTGGGAACGCCTTGGTATTCCCCCGGATAAGCTGGAGGAGGTGGCTGGGGAGAGGGAGGTCTGGGCCTCTTTGCTTAGGCTGCTGCCCCCGCGACCCGGCCCCGGACAAAGCGGATGAAGATGGATGGACATCAAAAACACTGATGGAGAGTCCATGTAGGCCCAAATTGTGCTCATTTAAACGAGAGAAAATGTCCGACAAGTATGCCAGCTGACTGAGCCACACAGTGTCTTCAGGAACATCTGATGAGGGGAAGTTTTTGTCCTGTAAAAACATCTGGATCTCTCTGTGCAATTTGAAAAGCCTAGAAAGGACCTTCTGTCTTGAAAGCCATCTTACTTCTGTACAGAGCAGAAGTTGGAGGTGTTCACTGCCCATCTCATCACAGAGCACATGAAATAGGCGAGAGTGCGCCGGCCTGCTCTTTATGAAGTTGACAGTTTTCACAGCTGAGTCTAGTACAGCTTTAAGTTCTTCAGGCATTTTTTTGCACTGCGAAGGCCTCGCGATGGATACTGCAGTTTGGGCTGCTACTCCGCTGTGGCGACCTGTCATGGACCTTTAGCACCATCCGTGCAGACTCCAACGCACCTTTTCCAATCCAGCCCATTTCCTTGAAAAAATTCATTCAATAACTGGAAAATGTGTTCAGCTGTAGTTCTGGTCTGAAGTGACTTACAGAACAGAAAGTCTTCTTGAGCTGCACTTTCGTGTTCATATCTAATGTAAACAAGCAAATTGGCTATATCTGCAACATCTGTAGTCTCACCAAACTGAATAGAAAAATAGCGACTAACTTTAATGCGCTCAGTGTGTTTTTAACATCATCTGCTATGGATCACACCCGTGACCAGAATTGGCAACTCCTCAGTAAAGAAAATCGCTATTGGCTGTCCTAAAAGTCGCTAAATGATGTCATTGCCTAATTTGCATAATTGGTCATGCTAATGTAATTGTAACCTACATTGTTGGAGAGAGAAACAACATTGTGGAAGAGACATAGTGTTCTAAATGCATTTAGAATGTATTTAGAACTGCAAGTCAAATTTCTTTTAGCAATTATTCATTTTTAATGTCACAATTCCAACCCTGTTCCTTTATCCGGGCTTGGACCGGCAAAAGTGACCCGAAATAGGCGCTCTGGGAGAGTTACTTTGTGTGTATGTGTTTATAAGTAGTTTTAACCTTTGTGTGGTGTTCATATTTTTGTTACTCAGCCAGTGTTCATGGGTCTGGTGGACCCGCTAGAGTTTTGGCTTTCCAAATTAACACTATCAAACAATTTTATGTTAAATTACTCAACAGATGTTTACTTCATCCCAATTACAAGCCATATGAACAGCAAACATGGTTATTTTTTTCCCTTTACCTTTGTTAGATCACATTTATGAATTAATGTACTTCTCGTTTTTTTTTTTGTTGTTTTTTTTAAATAAAATGTTATAAAAAAATAAATCAGTTATGATCAAGTGGTGTGAGTGGAAAGACACAACACATTTACACGTGAAGCAATATGTTTCACAACTAAATGGGATCGGCTGCTCATCAATGGTGACATTAGGCCCAGGGTTGTAAAACAGGGGGAGGTGGTGCACACACTTATCCCACACTGTCCTGATGGCAGCTAGCTTGTCTCTCTGCCGTCGAGCTGGTCTGTCGTCTCGGTTATCAAAACGGATAATCCTGGAAATTTTGTGGAAGTTTTCCAGAGACATTGATGCACGGAAAGGTTCTTGCCGGTTTCTGCATCCCACAGGGATTCTGTGGATTCCCCTTTGGACCTGAAAACTCCTGCAAGGATAAGAACCCCAAAGTAGGCCTTTGGGGTTCTTAGATGAATTTGGTCCATCTCCTTCCACCTCTCTCCAAAAACACACCTTCCTTCTAGATTACTGCAATCCAGAATAATTTTCTGGATGGAATCTGGGATGAAAAGCTCAAATGAAGACTTGATGTCCTGCACATGAGTAACTGTCAGCCGTGTTGGCCCTGGCTTATCACAGTAACAGCTCTGCAGGGTGGCTCATTTCTTGGGCAAGAAGACCATTCAATTTCACCAGTTATTGACATCCATATTTCTTCACTTGCTGTCTGGTGGGCTTGTTCTGGTCCTGGAGCTGGCTGCAGATGGGGTACTCGTCTTCGTTTTGTTACTAAATGGTGCTCAACCTCATCCTCTTCTTCAAAGTCACTGTCAGACTCTGAATTTTCAGAAATGTGAAATATTCTGAAACCTCTTTGTCAACATCATCATCCGAAGCCCCTCTCTCTTCCAAAATCAATTGGATGGCCCTCGCAGCAGATAATCTTTTGCCATCTTGATCAGTTGTGATAAAGAACCACACTGGCAAAGTCTTATTTATAGTATTATGCCCCTAATTTGCAGGTGGGACAGGGTATGAGAAAATAAAATTTGGATCCCTCAAGAAAGAGGGTAAAATGTGCGGGAATGTCAGAGCAGACGGTGTTGATAGTTGAATTTTCAACAATGTTGCAACTTTGTGCGGAGCAGGAGGGGAAGAAAACACTATCAGCAGCACCAGAAAGGAGGAAGACAGAGTGTGGGAACACAGGACCTACACTTTCAACACTTTTATTAGACCTGGGTCCAGTGGACCCGAACACCTTGTATGTAATGTAAATGCGTGGGGGGAGGTACAGTATGAGGTCATTGAAAATTAGTTCGGATTTATGTTCTTCACAGAAAATAAGCCAAAGCCAATGAATTTCAGGTTGAAAAAAATAATTAATTGTTTAATTTTTCTTTTGAGAAAAACTGAAAACGGGTCTCACAGACCCGAACACCATACAAGGGTTAAACCTTGTGGTCCAGAAAACAACGTAACAGTAAAAGAAGAACTGACTGCGTTACAGTCACAGCGGGAGTAGCGGCTTCGCTCATGCGCGATTCATTTGCAGTTAGGACGCATAGGAACATCTCCTGCCCTTATAGCAGCTGGGGGGAGGACTACCCTCCGCCTGTGAGCGCCTTGGCATGGCATGGGCGAGGTCAACAAGCAGCAGCACCCGCTGCTTGTTGAGAGTAATGGTGCGTTCACATCGCGATAGAAGCGACCAAAAAGCGTCACACGCCCCTAGCTGGTCGCTTGCACATTCGCACCTTGAAGCGTGTCCTTTAAAATATGCAATTTTCATGCACGTAACCGGGAATGTGGGAGGAAGTAGTGCCAGATGGTATGTTTACAAGATGGCAGCCGTCAATCTAGCGTTTGAAGAGAGAGTATGCCTTCTCTATTCACTGAGAAGAGCAGA
Source organism: Haplochromis burtoni (assembly GCF_018398535.1). NCBI lineage: Eukaryota > Metazoa > Chordata > Actinopteri > Cichliformes > Cichlidae > Haplochromis > Haplochromis burtoni. Next base: position 8,452 of record NW_024584325.1, read on the forward strand.
GCAGCAGTGTTAAGGACATCCTCACCGTACCTGGGTCCATCAGGTCCTCCAGAAGCGTGAGCAGTTTGGTGAGTTTCAGCACCTGCTCCAGGAGCTGCATCTGGATGAGGGACAGCAGTACCACCGTCTGTCCCTCGCCCAGTTTGAGGAGCTGCTGTTCCGCGTCGGTCCAAGCATCGCCCACCTAGACAGCAACTACAGGCGCTCAATCACAACTGCAGAGTGCTTGTCCATCTGCCTGTGGTTAGTAAAGGTTTATAATATGTGAGCGGCACAGGACGTGCTGTGGTGGAGCCATTAGGCTTGGGTGTCCGGGTGAGGAAGCTGTTCATGGCTCACTTCTCGACAGAGAGAGCGGGGCCTTTGCAGCCACAACAGCTCTTTTAAGAGCCACCCACAAACCTCTTAAGAGCTTTCCTGTCTAAATAGTTTAACCTTTTTAATTTTTTTATTCCTGTCTCTGTATAGAAAACAGCTGGCGTCATGTAGCTCGGGGTGATTAGCCATGGTGTTTATCAGTATCCATGTCCTGCTGATGCTCTGACTCCATTCACTTAGTCACAGCATCACTGACACCCGTCACCTAATTGGTTGTTGCGGCGTTCAGATTTTTCCAACTTGAGTGGCAGATGCGAATGCACAAAATGCACCACCTAAAATGCTACGCGTATTTTACTTTGCGCTTCTAACACATCAGTCGCTGTTACGCCCCAGTCTAGGGGTACAGGAACGCAACATAAGTTTGAAAAGATTGCCCCGCCCTGGTCCCCAAAACCATACACAGAGGGAAACCAATTTCTTAGTAAATTGTGATTTATTTTTCTACACTGCAAAAATGAAGCTCGGGGGTGAACAAAGGCCAAAATAACAAACAAAACAAACTAAGTCAGGAGGAGGTGCTATCTAAAACCCTATGTGAAATCAAACATCAAACAAAAGACAAGCGCTACACCTAACTCCCTAACTGAAATAAACAGGAGAAAACAGTGCAAGGAAAAACAATAAGGCAGCTCACCCCTTCTGTTGCAGTGCTATTTACAATGTGCTATGTACAATGAAAGCTAATATACACACTATATACAAAACTCAGAAAAACCGCACAAATCACAAGCACAAAAGTCTCAGGTTTTGGAGGTCAGGGTCAGGTCTGCTGCTGCTGTCAGTGGCCCCCGGGACAACCTGCTGGTAAGGGATTTGAAGAAGATCACATGGCCAGGGGACCAATCAGCAGCCGTCAGCTCATCCACTCCGGGACCTGCAAAGACTTAAAGGCACAGACAACAACAGCCACCAAAACAGATTATGGACAGGGCCATAACAGTTGCGCTAATTGTTTGCGCGAATAAGGCAGAAAAGCCTTTTTGCGATGCAAATCTGCTTCTGATTTGTCGCAGGACCTGCAGCCGTGCTTCATTGTGCTCCTTCACAGACTCTACATGTAAACCTGACTCTCTGGTCACTTCTATCGCATGTACGCACCGAAAGAGCGATAGACGCTTTCATGTCAAAAAGTCATCATAAATAAGTCCCCAATAACACCAGAAAAAGTTGCCAGATTTGTTGCTAGTCGCTTTTTAGAAAAAAAGTCGCTAAGGGGGTCTGAAAACTCGCTAAATATAGCGACAAAGTCACTAAGTTGGCAACACTGCCCGTGACATATATAATTATGTTATCTTTAAAAAAAAAATCTTAGACTTCCCGCATACCACTGTTTGAGAATGACTGTACTAGACAGTATAAAGTTGGCATTTACTTCAAACATCTTTGAGTAAAGTTATCTTGCAAATTTTTCTCTCCCTGGAAAAACAGCTAGTGACACACACACACAAACTGCACTCGGGCAGTGTTTGCTGATGTTTCTGCTGATAGAAAGATTGCATTTTTAATTACCTGCTCACCTGATTCTACACAGAGTAGAGTATTTTCTACCAAAATGGTTAGTAGAACTCTTTGCTACTGCCCATACAAACGAATATGGATAATGCAACAAGGTATGTTAAATCATTTTGTGGTACTCATCCTCCCACACACCGATACTCACTCTGTTCTGCCTGTCTCTAAATCTCTCACATAATATTTGAACTTTTCAGATTTCAGTGCGAATCTTAGTTACATTAGTTACATTTTCAGTATCAGTTATTGAGGAATATTTTGTGTACATTTGAGTGGTTAGTTAGTCCTGAGTTCTCTGCAAAAACACACACACACACACACACACACACACACACACACACACACACACACACACACACACACCTGATCCACAGTCGTCCTGTGTCACCATAACCTTTGTTTCCCCTTTAGACTGTACGCTTGCATGAAGTTACTGTACTTTTTGCACTATAAGGCGCACTTAAAATCCTTTAATTTTCTCAAAAATTGACAGTGCGCCTTATGTATGAATTCTAGTTGTGCTTGGAAGTTGTGCTAGCTGGTATATAATGATGTGCTACGTGGTGGCTAGCTACACAGCTATGTTAGCATAACATAAACACAGTGAAGCTGGAGGATGAACGCTAACTTTTTTCCACTTGATAAAAGTTAACGTGAGGGTTCCTGATGGTTAGGGACAAATACAATCACATGGCAGGATGCTGTAAACGGACCAAACTTCAGTCAGGAGATTGACTGAGATAATCCATCCACAATACGAGGTAAGTCATTAATATACTGCAACACCATGGGAATAGAGCAGCTGCCAGAGAATTCAACATTAATGAATCAATGGTACGAAAGTGGAGGAAGCAAGAAGAATGAGCTGAGTAAAGTTTGACCTATCAGACTGTTTTGTTTCAGTGCGCATTATACGCAAAAATACGGTAATTGCCCAGTGCTTGCTGCAGTTCTGTCGACCTTGTCTGTAGCTGCACTGGACTGGACTTGAAAAATTTTATTTTTTGGTCTTGACCATAAAACATTCTGAAATTAGGCTACTCGTGAAGAATCAAATGTATTTATTTATTTAGAAAATTCAGGTTTCCATGGATTTCAGTGATCACTAGGGATGGGTATTGATAAGATTTTCACGATTCCGATTCCATTTTTGATTCTGTTTAACGATTCGATTCTCTTATCGACTCTTTTTAAAAAAGGAGAACACTAAGGTCGATTAGCTTAGAACTTTGTTTTATATCTTCTCTTTGAACAAGATAGAAATTTAGGAGTAACATTTCCTTACAAACCCAACAGTGACATCTTAAGAGATCCAGCCTTCGGCTCTTCAATGGGGTGTCACAGGGTCCCCAGGAAAAAAATTGTAAATGTAAAATAATAAAATAAATATTCTTCTGTAGCAATAACAAAGTATAACATAAATTATTCTGTAGCAATTACACAAGAATATCCAGTAATGTCCCTGCCTACAATTAAACACATTCACTTACGGAAAATCGGGGGATCCTGCTGTGGCAAATGGGTGCAAGCCTTTTACCATAAACTTAGTCACTGCTCGGTGACATTCGTCTATCCTGGCCTGAAAGGAGATGCTACCGGTAGACTGCAGCGAGAACTGCCAGCATCTGAGCCAGACACTGGCTGTATCCCAATTCAGGGTCTGCAGCCTTAAAGTACGCAGCCTCAAGGTCCGCGTACTCAAAGACCGCTAAGTGTGAGGCTTGTGAAATGGGACGGTCTAGCCTCCGTCGCGCTTCCCAGGTTGCCTAGCAACCATGATAGCTGGAAACGTGTGGTTGACATTAATGAAGGAGAACATATTTTGTTCATTTGTTTGTTTGTTTCTACACGAGCTTTGTGTGATTTGATAAGTATCTGAGGCTGAGACCACAGGACTGTGAACATGAGTGTTGGGCTTCATTTCTGTACTGAACAGTCATTTAAGATTAGCTGGTAAATAATAATTCGCTAATGTTGTTCATGAGACTAAAGTCATCTCACTTTGGTAATGTAAATATAATATGGACAATATTATATTAATCATTATTAGTTATTACAGCAGTGAGTTTGAACTCCATGTCAAACACTGAGCTTCAGTAAAGATTCAAGTTGCAGTTATTTATATTTCCTGTCACCTTAAATCTTCACTCAAAGACACTCAAGTATCTTTGACAGTGTGTATACAGATGTGTTATATATAAGAGACAAATATTGTTCTTTTAATATGTTGTCATTACTAAATTTGGCTCAATGCTTACATATATGTGTAAACAGCAAATGTATGAGCTGTGATAACTGTGTCTGATAGAATGAAGAGTAGACTGATATATGAAATATTCCTTTATTGGGTGAGAAAATCAGACCATGTCATAACTGCTTTAAGTCACACAGAATAGATATCAGAGCCTTAAACAGGCTGACGTCTGCTAAATGGGTCAAACTGGGCAGAAAGTCTACAAACACATAACATCTTTATAGAATATGATGTAACACTATAGATCAACTTAGCTCAGAATATATAAAGCATATAAACAATTACAGCAATATGATGCAACAAACACAGCAGCTACTGATCCAAAATACTCAAAGCTTCATAGAACTGAAACCAACATTTATTTTTAGGTCCATTCTGCTGCTGATACA
>NW_024584325.1:14387-18507 GCF_018398535.1 Haplochromis burtoni
ACATTCATTTAAGGTCATCGTGTGTTTTGTGAGCAAATGCTTTTGCATGTTTGTAGTGTTTCCTCCCTTGAATGAAATATCTACTTTGCAAGTATTGCAAGTTGCCCTGTTGTCATCCGTTCTCGTAAAGTATAATCAAACTTTTGAGCGTTTGAGCCGCCGTGTTTCCTGCCAGGTAAATGACGCTCCACAATGTGGTGACGTCATTCGGGGCGACTGGAATCGATAAGGGAATTGTTTGTAAAAAATGGCAAACAATTCCAACAAGAACCGGTTTTCGATACCCATCCCTAGTGATCACGGTACATATTTTGTATTTTATGTATTTATTTATGTGGCTTTTTCAGCAGTGACAATGCACAATACGCACACTGTATGGGCATGTTATGCCTAGCTGAATTACTTTTGATTTCCTTGTTGCATATCTCCTGGCACACTTTCATACAATATTTTCATGTTAAATCAGCTTGTCTGGGGTGAGATGACTGCTATTGCATTTTTAGGTGTATGTTTTTACAGTGTTTTGAATCAGGAAATATACATTTTTTTTTAAATCTCTGTCCTAATGAGGATATACATAACACCCGAGTTTCAGGATTCAAGTATGAAGAGAAGCAAAGCTGAAAACCAGCCCAAAGAGAACTTCACCACAGTTTCCACAATTCATCTGTAAAAACAGATGCAACTAAAAAAAAATTGCATTTCCTGTGAAAATGCAGCGTCAATGCAGTGTAGTGGAATATGAAAACAGCAGAAGGAGTACTATCTCCTGAAAACACTGTGTAGACTCTGAACTCTTTGCTGAACACAGCTTTATTTGAAAGATTGCAATGAAGAGTGACTTTCTACCAGCAGGAGTTGTTTTGTCTTTTCTAATAAAGACATAATACATATTCAATTGCAGTTTTATCTATTTCTAGGTCGTATTTTCTTTTGTTAAAACCTGAAACAATGGCAGATGTTAGATTATTTATAAAATCATTTGTACATGTATAATTTAACTGACTTTCATGATCCCATGGTATCTATATACCATTAAATCCTTCTAAAAATTTTGAAATGTATCCGATACATTAGATCCTAAGTATGATGGAAATTAACTAAGGTAACCCCATGTTTCCCTACTGGTGCTTGGATCATTTAAAAAGACTTGATTGGTTTAAAACAGTTGATCTGTTTCTGATATTTTATCATCAAATTCAGTGAACTCCTCCCCTCTGTTCACACACTTGATTATACACACAGTTCAAAGTTCTAGGTCTCCTCCTCAACTCTTCCCCTCTGTTCAAAAACGAACTAACATTTGATTATACACACAGAACCTGACTTTTCATGATGATTCACTCTCCTCAAGTCCTCCTGTAGTTAACTCAGGGTGTGCTGTGTGATAAATCCAGTGCTCCTTTTTTCAAATTGCACGCATCCTCTTGTCAAAAGGGGAAAGACACATGAAGTACGCGCATGCAGCATGTTAGCTGTGCAATCTCCAGAAATGGTAAGTTTTAAGTTATTTTACTCTGCTTTTAATAAGGTATTGTATTGTTAAGCTCACTTCCTACTATTTGTCATAACATTAAAAAGAACTACTAAAATAAAACCTACTGGATTTTCACAAGGCTTGCTAGGACATGTTAGCTAGCAGATGAGTAGCAGCTAATTAGCAGGCTACATGTGAACATGAATCAGGCCTTAAGTCAACTAAAATGCCAAAGTTAAAAGATAATATGAGGAAGAAAAAGAACCACATGTTTATGTTGCACTGAGAATGCAAGATTTTAAAAATATTTTTTGCTTTTTATTAACATAGATGTCTTAATTGTCTGTGGAATAATTCAATAAATAATTAATTCAACATTATAGTATCCCATGCTGTAATTTTCTAATTGGGCAATAGTATCAGAATATTTTAGAGGTTTCTGCAACATTCAGAATTTTCTTCAGCAGTTTTCAGCAACAACTTCAGTTTCGTTGCCCCTCTTCAAGTTCTTCACCTATTTTCAGCAGTAAGTTCAAGTTCTGCTCTTCTCAGCAGAAAGTTCAGCTTTTTCACCTCTTTCTTTAGGAGAAAGTTCAGCTTTTTCACCTCCTTTTTGTTGCAGAAAGTTCAGCTTTTTCACCTCTTTTCTGCACAAATTTCAGCCTCTTCTGTTCTTTAGGCAAAATTGCAGCTTTTTCACCCGTTTTAATCATACAGTTCTGCTTCTTCACGTCTTTTCAGCACGATTCAGCTTCTTCGGGACCCTGCACATTTTTTCTTTCACCATATCGGCGTTTGGGACAGTAACTAGGTTGGCTCAGTGAGATGAGCAGCTGCTGTGAGACCTGGGGGTGCAGTTTCGAGTCCTACCTGTGGCTGTTGTGACACATCTTCTCTGCTTGCACTCAGTGTGCTTTATTGACATTGTTCAGTGTACCCTTTCAAATACGACAGTTTTCAGCAACGACTTCAGTTTCTACAAAGTATTTTCAGCAGATGGTTCTCCTTCTGCTGTTTTCAGATTCCACTACACGGCATTCACACTGCGTTTTCACAGGAAATGCCACTTTTTCTAATCTTTGGCTCTCTTCCACATGTATTTGTCCTGTCTTCCTCCCCTCACCTCCAAGCGGTTGCAGTATCTGCCAGATTGCCTGCTTCTGCTCATGCTTCCTTCAAGCATTTGTTTGGAACAAAAGGTAACCTTGAAATTTAAAAACTTTAAAATCTATCCTCTATTTATCGAGTTCATATGATGTTTTCTGTCCTTCTCCAAATCTGTTAGTCTCAAGTGGATCTGGGTGATATAATGCAGCAACACCAGGCCTGCACTAATACAATATGAACTGTAGCAAATTAAATTGAATAAGGATTCCTTCAAGTTACAGGCATGATTTTAAGATATGCATACAGGGATAAGTGGCAGATGTTCACTGGAAGCTCCAGTTTCAATCTGAATGATCTCTTAGTTTGGAGTCTGAAGGGAAAGTATGACATACTGTTGGAGCATCTCCTGGTTAAAAATGTATATTATAACAAAAACTATGAAAATGATTTTCTGTTTGTTATTTTTCAGGAAGCACTCATACTCCAGTATCCATCAGGAAGTAGACGTTCAACCACGTAAGAGAAGGCTTGTGAGGCTTCATATTTATCCTGGTTGCAAATACTAGAGACTGTTTGTTACCTGATGTATAGACATGACATGCTGACCTAAAAGTGATATGGCATTTACCAGTGTCTGATGTGTATCTGTCATACAAATTTTACAGTACCTAAATGTTAAAAGATGGTTTTACCTTAAAATAATTTATATGTTTTTTGATGGAGTAGCAATAAGTATGCATATATCAATAATAATACAAAAATAATAACTAATGCAATATAAAACTTCTTTAAAGAGTATAAATAAAGCATAAATGCAATCACTATATTGTTATATTTGATTTAAAAACCTAATCTTTAATGCTGACCACTTGCATATTAATACATCCTCAAAAGAAAGTCTGTATAGTGCCATCTGGTGGTGGTTTTTGTATGGTGTAATATTGAAGTCCCCACCGGAATAATAAAACCTGACTGAAATTGTTTTTAAAAAAAACTTCAGAAATGCCATTGAGCACGTAGTTTCTGGCATCCAAAAAGTTCTAGAAAAAGGGCTGAGGTATAGCCAATCCTGTATTTCACCAAAAAAACCGAGGTCCCCGCGGGTCCCATTTTTTTTCAGGTGAACATCAAGGTCCCCATGTGGCAAGGTTTAAAAGTATATGTGTGTGTGGACGGTAGTTGATAGTTTATTATACTTGTGGGGACAAACAGCCCTCATGGGGACCCCATGAGTTTGAAGGCAATTTTGAGACTCAAAATGTGGTTTTAGTGTCAGTGTCAGTTAGCCCTAAAGGGTAGTATGCATGTGGGATGGGGGGGTTAGAAGTGACTGAAAGATTAATAGGCTGTGTTTTGAGTTTTGTTCAAAAAAGAATGACTTCATATAGGAAAAAAATATATATCACATATGCAGGACACCTTAAACTAGTTTTTTAATTAAGCAGCAAGTCAGAACAAAGTCGGGCCTGTATCAAGACACGAGGACTAAACCCCAATTCAACCAGACCCAGAACTGATCCGGAATTAAAACAGGAC